>NW_017059367.1:0-237 GCF_001483705.2 Eufriesea mexicana | reverse complement strand
CACTGGCCATAGCACGCCAATAGAATCTTTCCTCCTTATTTATGCAAGAAACTTAGCTCATCACCATATTAATAGAAAATGTCAATAAAATTTAATTTTCCGGCCATATTCTACAGCATTGCAATAGCTATAGCGCACCAATAGAATCTTGCCTGCTTATTTGTGCAAGAAGGTTTCCACACTACGATATTAGCCGAAATTGTCAATAAAATTCAATTTTCCAGACAGATTCTAAAG
>NW_017059366.1:0-237 GCF_001483705.2 Eufriesea mexicana | reverse complement strand
AAATTATTAATTTTAAAAGGATAAAGAGGATAGAGAAGCTATTGGAAGAGAAATTTCTTCGAATCATCGCTTCAAAGGGACAAGAATAATTGGAAAAATTATTAGACGCGTATCTTCCCAGGACTTAATTTCCCCTAGAAAGTTCCAAGACCCTAGGATTTGGGTAATCTTCGGAGAATCTGTTTGGAATTGCGAAATACGGCGAGATCCGAGATTCCAGAAGGGAATCAATTGTTG
>NW_017059365.1:0-237 GCF_001483705.2 Eufriesea mexicana | reverse complement strand
TCCCGGAAAATTCAATTTTATTGACTTTTTCGACTAATATCGTGCTGAGCTAACTTCCTTCCGTAAGAATGGAGGAAAGATGTTTTTTGGGTGCTATAGCCATTGCAATGATTTAGTTTGTGGCTGGAAAATATAATTTTGTTGACATTATCGACTAATATCATGGTGAGCTACCTTTCTTTCACAAATAAGGAGGAAGAATTCAATTGGCGTGCTATAGCCGACGTAATGATATAG
>NW_017059364.1:0-237 GCF_001483705.2 Eufriesea mexicana | reverse complement strand
AATAAAATTGAATGTGCCAGGCACATTCTATATCAATGCAATGGCTATAGTACGCCGAAGGGACCCTTCCTCCTTACTTATGCAAGGAAGTTAGCTCACCACGATATTAGTCCAAAATGACATTAAAATTGAACTTTCCAGCCAGATTCTATTGCATTGAAGTGGTTTTAGCTCGCCAATATCACCTTTCCTCCTTGTTTATGCAAGAAAGTTAGCTCACCACGATATTAGTCGAAA
>NW_017059363.1:0-237 GCF_001483705.2 Eufriesea mexicana | reverse complement strand
TTAACTAATACAGAGCTGACATAATGTCTGTCATCAGTACAGTGCTGTCAGTCTTTTTTATCTAGATGGATAATGTATCATTCCCCTTTCATTCTAGAATTGCTGTGGAACATATATCATCAGAGGGCAGATTATTCCTTCAGCTACAGTGGTATATTGGTGTATGTACTACGGACTGCGCAGTCATTTGTACGTATTTCTAGAGATACCAGTAATGTATGTTGAATATTCTGGAAT
>NW_017059362.1:0-237 GCF_001483705.2 Eufriesea mexicana | reverse complement strand
TAATGGCATTTTCGACTAATAACCTGGTGAGGTAACTTTCTAGCATAAATAAGGAGGACAGATGCTATTGGCGTGCTACAGCCATTGCAATGCTATAGAAACATGCTGGAATACCCAATTTTATTGGCATTTTCGTTTAATATCGTGGTGAGCTTACTTCCGTCAATATTTAGTTGGAAAGATTCTATTGGCGTGCTATAGCCATTGCAATGCTATAGAATCTGGCTGGAAAATTCA
>NW_017059361.1:0-237 GCF_001483705.2 Eufriesea mexicana | reverse complement strand
TCAATCCAATGGCAAGTACTGCCATCCACTTGCCAGAGAATATGTCTATCCAAAATCTATAATTTGTTATAGCTTGGTGAATAGAACGCCTAGCGCCTTCAATCCAATGGCAGGTACAGTCATCTTCTTGCCAGAGAATAGGTCTATTCAAAGTCTTTAACCTGTTATAGCTTCGTGAATAGATCGCCTAACGTCTTCAACCAATGGCAACTACAGCCATCTACTTGCCAGAGAATT
>NW_017059360.1:0-237 GCF_001483705.2 Eufriesea mexicana | reverse complement strand
GAGTCATAGCCACGCAAGCCTAACCCGAAGCCATCAGAATATTGCCAAACATAGCTTAACCCAATCTAACGTGCCGAGACCGCTATTTCTGTTCTCCCCAGAGCCATGCAGGACATACTAGAACACAGAATAGCGCAGAAATCGACCGTGTCGCAGTGCACAACACAAAAGATAGAGCTGTCACAACCGAGCTTAGCCTATCCCTACCAAACCGAGCGTTACCTGACTGAACATAAC
>NW_017059359.1:0-237 GCF_001483705.2 Eufriesea mexicana | reverse complement strand
TTTTCCAGGAAGATTCTACTGCATTGCAATGTCTATAGCACGCCAATAGAATCTATCCTACTTGTTTATGCGAGAATGTCATCTCACCACGATATTAGCCGAAAATGTCAATAAATTGAATTTTCCAACCACACTCTATATAATAGCAAGGTCTACAGCGCGCCAATAGAATCCACCCTCCTCATTTAGGCAAGAAAAATAGCTCACCACGATAATAGTCGGAACTGTCAATAATAT
>NW_017059358.1:0-237 GCF_001483705.2 Eufriesea mexicana | reverse complement strand
ACTGTCAATAAAATTGAATTTTCCAGCCAGATTCCAGAGCATTGCAAAGGCTTTAGCACGCCAGTATCATCTTTCCCCCTTATCTATACACGGAAGACATCTCACCACCATATTAGTCGAAAATGTCAATAAGATTGAATCTGCCATGAACATTCTATATCATTGCAACGGCTGTAGCACGCCAAAAGAATATTTCCTCCTTACTTATGCAAGAAAGGTAGCGCACCACAATATTAT
>NW_017059357.1:0-237 GCF_001483705.2 Eufriesea mexicana | reverse complement strand
TGTCAATAATATTCAACTTTCCAGCAAGATTCTATAGCATTGACAAGCCTATAGCACGCCAATTGAATCTTACCTCCTTATTTATGCGAGAAAGCAGCGCACCACAATAATATTCGAAAATGTCTATAAAATTGAATTTCCCGGCCAGACACTATAGCATTGCAACGGTTATAGCTTGCCAATATAATCTTACCTCCCTGTTTATGCAAGAAAGTTATCTCACCAAGATAATAGTCG
>NW_017059356.1:0-237 GCF_001483705.2 Eufriesea mexicana | reverse complement strand
CACGGCCGCTCCTCGGTACACCCAAGGACAGACGATAATCCGAAATTTCATTTTTCGTTCTCTTCCCTGATCGTTTTGCCGTCGTGTCGGATTATATCCCGCAGCGAGTAGAAACGCCCCGCGACTGGTCAAACCTGGCGCGTACTCCTCGTGGGTCTCATTGACAGTGAGATATTTCAAAGGAGGGAGGAGTGATTTTAAATCGGAATAGGTTGTTGGTCCGTGGTATCGCGATAA
>NW_017059355.1:0-237 GCF_001483705.2 Eufriesea mexicana | reverse complement strand
GGTGAATACATCGCGTAACGCCTTCAATCCAATGGCAAGTACAGCCACCTACTTGCCAGAGAACAGGCCAATTCAAAATCTATAACCTGTTATAGCTTGGTGAAAAGATCGCCTAACGCCTTCAGCCCAGTGGCAAGTACAGCCATCCACTTGCCAGAGAATGTCTACACAAAACCAATACACTGTTATAGCTTGGTGAATAGATCGTCTCAAGCCTTCAATCCAATGGCAAGTACA
>NW_017059354.1:0-237 GCF_001483705.2 Eufriesea mexicana | reverse complement strand
ATTAAAACGATAGCACGGAAATTACCAAGAGCAAATCGTGAATCGTTAGATTCTGTCATCCTGCCTAGGGATTGCTAGTGTTTCGTTGGTGGAATGTCACCGACGTCGACGACGTTCGTCACGGAGGAAAAAGGGTAGATGAGGCTACACATGTACGTCGGGGGTTGCTGTCGCGGGTGTTCGCGATACACACGATCAGAGATCCGTGTCGGGGCAGCAAAGCGCGTTCTGAACGGT
>NW_017059353.1:0-237 GCF_001483705.2 Eufriesea mexicana | reverse complement strand
TTGTATGGATGGATGGATGAATGGGTTTTTGGACTGATGTACGGATGGATGGATGTACGGTAGTATGGATGTATGGATGGATGGATTTATGTATGAATTCATGGCTGTATGAATGGATGGATGTATGGATGGATTGATGTATGGATGGACGGATGTACGGTTGCATGGATGTATGGATGTATATATGTATGGATGTATGGATGTATTTATGTGTGGATGCATATATGTATGGATGTA
>NW_017059352.1:0-237 GCF_001483705.2 Eufriesea mexicana | reverse complement strand
CACATATGTTCGCTGGATTTCTGCGCCCTACTCTTGTCTAGTACGTCCTGCTTAGATCTGGGAGGGCAGCAATAGTGGTATCGGCGCGTAAGTTTAATTTATGCTATGTTTGGTTATGTGCTGTTCGTTTGGGTTAAGTTTGGGCAGCATTGACCTTTCTGATACACACCGCGGTTGAAGGGATTTCTGCGATCTGCTCTCTACTAATGTGATCCGCTTGGCTCTGGGTAGGCCAGC
>NW_017059351.1:0-237 GCF_001483705.2 Eufriesea mexicana | reverse complement strand
GTCGAAAATGTCAATAAAATATAACTTTCCAGCCAGGCTCTACTGCATTGCAATGTCTGCAGCTCGCCAATAGAATCTACCCTGCTTACTTAGGCAAGAAAGATATCTTACCGCGATAATAGTCGAAACTGTCAATAGTTTTGAACTTTCCAGCCAGATTCTATGGCATTGCAGAGCCTATTGGCACGCCAATAGTATGTTTACTCCTTACCTATGCAAGGAAGTTAGCTCACCACG
>NW_017059350.1:0-237 GCF_001483705.2 Eufriesea mexicana | reverse complement strand
AGACTATTGGTTTTGTGTAGACATAATCTCTGGCAAGTGGATGGATGTACTGGCCATTGGATTGAAGGCGTTAGGCGATCTATTCACCTAGCAACAACAGGTTATAAATTTTGAATAGACCTATTCTCTCGGAAGTAGATGACTGTCCTTGCCATTGGATTGAAGGTGTTAGGTGATGTATTCACCAAGCTATAACAGATTTTAGATTTTGAATAGGCCTATTCTCTGGCAAGTAGA
>NW_017059349.1:0-237 GCF_001483705.2 Eufriesea mexicana | reverse complement strand
ATCCATACAACCATACATCCATACATCCATACATCCATCCAAACATACATATATCCATCCATACTTCCATGCATTTATACATCCATACATCCAAAAATCCATCCATCCACACATGAATCCATCCATACTTCCATGCATTTATACATCCATACATCCATAAATCCATCCATCCACACATGAATCCATCCATAGATCCATCAATCCATACATCCATACATATATACATCCATCCATTCA
>NW_017059348.1:0-237 GCF_001483705.2 Eufriesea mexicana | reverse complement strand
ATAAACCACGTAAGACAATGATGTAATATATTTTATGTAATGTATTCGTTATATTTTTCATTTTATCACGATTATATGAGAAATTGAAAAATTGTATAATGATAAAAAAGGTTATATAGAAATGATTATAAACTTATCATAAAGAACAGGGTTTAATAAACAAACTCAAATATAAAACGAAGCAAATGCTTCTATTATCCCATTTGCATCATACGAAATAATGAAAAATATGCCCTT
>NW_017059347.1:0-237 GCF_001483705.2 Eufriesea mexicana | reverse complement strand
TTACGGCTACTTATTTTTACAATTCCCAGTACGGTATTCGTTATATTCGCCGATACAGTAACCGAATCGTTGGATTAATCTGTTCAGTTGTGCTTTAAATTCAAAACATATTCATAGTAGTGAATGTAGAGTACTCTTATTGCAAGGGACATTCACTGCTAACATTATGGT
The DNA here is from genome assembly GCF_001483705.2 of Eufriesea mexicana. Classification (NCBI taxonomy): domain Eukaryota; kingdom Metazoa; phylum Arthropoda; class Insecta; order Hymenoptera; family Apidae; genus Eufriesea; species Eufriesea mexicana. The sequence continues at coordinate 66 of NW_017059347.1, read as the reverse complement.
TCGTAGTATACTCATCAATAGAGCCGAGTAGGCAACTGTATAATCCGTTCAGTGATGATTTATAAC
>NW_017059346.1:0-237 GCF_001483705.2 Eufriesea mexicana | reverse complement strand
TTATGCAAGAAAAGTAGCGCACCACGATGTTATTCGAAAATGTCAATAAAATTGAATTTTCCGTCCAGATTCTATAGAATTGCAGTGGTTATAGCTTGTCAATAAAATCGTTCCTCCTTGTTTATGCAAGAAAGTTAGCTCACCAAGATATCAGACGAAAATGTCCATAAAATGGAATTTTCCAGAGGGACTCTATACCATTGCGATGGTTACAGCTTGCCAATATAATCTCTCCTC
>NW_017059345.1:0-237 GCF_001483705.2 Eufriesea mexicana | reverse complement strand
GTTTGGGCTAAGTTTCATCAGGATGTTTCAACTCTTGTGCTGTACACTGCTATTAGGTGGATTCCTGCTTTCTACTATGCTCTAACGTCTTCAGCTTGCCCATGTGAAGGCCAGCAATTGTGATATCGGCACGTTACGTTGTGTCACGTTACCTCCGGTTTGGCAGGTTCAGGACATGCTTGGTCAGGATAGCTTTAACTTTGTGCTGTACACTGCTATTCGGTGGACCTCTGCACT
>NW_017059344.1:0-237 GCF_001483705.2 Eufriesea mexicana | reverse complement strand
ACCTGACTTGACCTGACCTGATCAGACCTGACCTGACCTGACCATCCCCGACCTTGCCTGGCTTGGCCTGACCTGATGTGACCTGACTTGACATGATCTGCTCCGAATTGAACTGAGCTGAACTGATCTGACCTGACCAGACATGATCTGGCATGGCCTGACCTTACCGGACCCGACCTGCCCTGACATGACCAGACCTGAACTGACCTAACCGGACCTGACCTGCCCTGGGCTGAC
>NW_017059343.1:0-237 GCF_001483705.2 Eufriesea mexicana | reverse complement strand
TTCGAATAATACCGTGGTGAGCTAACTTCCTTGCGTAAGTATGGAGGAAAGATGCTTTTTGAGCGCTGTAGCCATTGCAATGATATGGAATGTCGCTGGAAATTATAATTATGTAGACATTTTCGACTAATATCGTGGTGAGCGAACTTCCTTGCGTAAGTAAGGTGGAAATAAGCTTTTTGAGTCCTATAGCCGTTGCAATGATATAGATTTGGCTGGAAAATACAATTTTGTTGA
>NW_017059342.1:0-237 GCF_001483705.2 Eufriesea mexicana | reverse complement strand
ACTCCTGTTAGTATACTATGCAGTTTTCCATTCAGACGGATGTCTTCGGAATCGGAGGTTGAAATTGAAGCTCGATCACGTGTTTGGCGAAAATCTCCAGTCAGTTGGTGAACTAAGGTTTTCACATATCGCTTCACACGAGCTTATTTCTTTGCTACGTTCCTTGCTTATAAGGATAAAAAACTTTAACGCTAATAGTTCTTCCGCCACGTCTGTCAAGTTCGAACTAATGCCGAA
>NW_017059341.1:0-237 GCF_001483705.2 Eufriesea mexicana | reverse complement strand
AATTAAGGAAAATTAAAATGTCTCCTTGCTTTTACTCATACGATGAATCCCAAAAACTCGCATTATTTTAACCTAAATATCCTTCGGAGTAATAATCGTTCTAAATATTCCCTCTGGCCCGGGTATATTTCGGGGGGAAATTGGAAATAAAGGCCGGAAGGGGGAGGAGACTGGAGGAACGGAAAGGACGAATGAAAAATTACATCGAATCTCGACATGCAAACCGCGTTCTCTGCT
>NW_017059340.1:0-237 GCF_001483705.2 Eufriesea mexicana | reverse complement strand
CTATAGTGCTCCTTTGATGGATGAACTAAGTACCGTACTGTCTTGAATTGATGTTAAAATTTTGCTAAAAGCGTACGAGCAATTCCCATCTCTAATGTACTGCGATGATGGCTGTACTGATTACCGTTTCGTCAATTTTTAATCCCCCGACCGATAATGGGTCTTTCCTTCGTGATTCTAGAATTGCAAAAGCACATTAATCACCACTGAATATAATAATCCAATGGCAGCTGTGCT
>NW_017059339.1:0-237 GCF_001483705.2 Eufriesea mexicana | reverse complement strand
ATGTCAATAAAATTGAATTTTCCAGGACGAATCTATAGCTTTGGAATGCCAATAGCACACCAACTGAATCCTTCCTCCTTATTAGTGCAAGAAAGTTAGCTCACCGCGATATTAGCCGATAATGTCATTAAAATTGTATTTTCCAGCAAGATTCTATAGCAGTCCAATGACTATAGCCCGCCAATAGAATCTTTCCTCCTTACTTACGCAAGGAAGCTAGCTCACCACGACATTAGT
>NW_017059338.1:0-237 GCF_001483705.2 Eufriesea mexicana | reverse complement strand
AGTGAATTATCATATCAGAGACATTCCCGGATGTCATACGAGGATTATATTGTTATGGTTCCTTCGACTAGATCTAATACTTGGAACTTCTCCAAGTATTGGCCAAACTATTGTCCATTTCCGTAACAGAGAACCAGCTACAGTACGGATATAAGTTAATTTTGACTCGTCATTTTCGTTTTGTGTTTCGTAATTTGCAGATTGTTCATGCTTATAACTATTGTACATTTTGGAATA
>NW_017059337.1:0-237 GCF_001483705.2 Eufriesea mexicana | reverse complement strand
TACACCCATATATACATCCATACGTACATGCATACTTACATACATACATCCATCCATACATCCCCCATCCATACGTCCATCCATCCATCCATACACCCATCCATCCATCCATACATCGATTCGTACCACCCTCCATCCATACATACATCCACACATTCATCCATACATACATCGATACATACATCCATACACACATCCATGCGTACATCCATCCATCCATACATACATCCACACATT
>NW_017059336.1:0-237 GCF_001483705.2 Eufriesea mexicana | reverse complement strand
GTTGCAGACGTTATGCGACCTATTAACCAAGCTATAACAGATTATGGATTTTGAGTAGACCTACTCTCATGCAAGAAGATGGCTGTACTTGCCATTGAATTTGTGGCGTTAGGCGATCCATTCACCAAGCTATAACAGGTGAAAGATTTTGAATAGACTTATTCTCTGGCAAGGAGATGTCTGTACTTGCCATTGGATTGAAGGCGTTAGGAGATCTATTCACCAAGCTATAACAGG
>NW_017059335.1:0-237 GCF_001483705.2 Eufriesea mexicana | reverse complement strand
GTATGAATGTATGGATGTAAGAACGTATGGATGTATGCATGTGTGGATGTATATATGTGTGTACGTATGGATTTAAGCATGTATGGCTGTGTGGATGTATGGATATATGAACGGATGGATGTATGGGCGGATAGATGTATGTATCAATGGATGTATGAATGGGTGGTGGTATTTCAGGATGAATGTACGGATGAATGGATGTATGGATGGATTGATGTATGGATGGATGGATGTATA
>NW_017059334.1:0-237 GCF_001483705.2 Eufriesea mexicana | reverse complement strand
AGTAATTAACGTTATCCATTTCTTGTGTGAGAAGGTAGAATGAAGGAGAAAATATTATAAGTTCCGGCGTGTCGTGCCCACTGCTTCGGCTGTCCTACGGGATAATGTCGCTGATGTAACCGTGAGTCGAATGTGATTTTTACCCGTTGATAGGCTCGATTGTAAGCTGTCGTGTTATCCTAGGTGAGGCCCGAAGTGTGTCGTGGTTGTATCCATTTTTCTATCCTTGTTATACCA
>NW_017059333.1:0-237 GCF_001483705.2 Eufriesea mexicana | reverse complement strand
GCAGAATGTAGCATAGCGCAGTAGATCACAGGAATCCACCGAATATCAGTGTATGCTACGAAATTCAGAGATACACCGAATTTAACCTAATCAGAACTAACCATACGCAGCCTAACACAACCTAACGAGTCGAGACCTATATTGCTGGCCTTCCCATGCCGGATAAAGAAGGGAACAATAGAGCGCAGAAATCCTCCGAATAGCAGTTTACAGCATGAAAGCCGAACTTAAACTGAC
>NW_017059332.1:0-237 GCF_001483705.2 Eufriesea mexicana | reverse complement strand
TTAGTAGAAAATGACAATAAAATTGAAGTTTCCAGCAAGGTTCTATAGCATTGCAATGCCTATCGCATGCTAACAGAATCTTTCCTCCTTGTTTATGCAAGAAAGATAGCTTACCGCCAATTTAGTCGAAAATGTCAATACAATTGATTTTTCCAGCCAGATTCTATTGCGTTCCAATGGCTCTAGCTCTCCAGAAGGATCTTTCCTCCTTACTTAGGGAAGGAAGTCAGCTCACCG
>NW_017059331.1:0-237 GCF_001483705.2 Eufriesea mexicana | reverse complement strand
TTTTCTGCCTTACACTCCATTTCGGCGGATTTCTGCGCTCCAGTGTCCTCCAGTATACTCCTCATCGCTCTGGGGATGTCAGCAATGGCGGTCTGGGCACGTTATGTTGAGTCAGGTTACGTTTGCTGAGGTTACGTTTGTTTGGCTTAGGTAAGAAATGCTTTCACTTTCGTTGTGTAGAACGTTTTCTGTGGACTTCTGCGCTCTACTTCGCTGTAGTATATTCTGCAACGCTCT
>NW_017059330.1:0-237 GCF_001483705.2 Eufriesea mexicana | reverse complement strand
CGACGAGACCACTATTGCTGGCATCCGCGAACATAAGCAGAATGTACTAGAGAACAGTAGTTAACAGAAATCCACCCCATTCCAGTGAATAGCGCAAAAGTCGAATATATCCAAACATAACCTAACCTAACCCAGCACAACCAAGCGTAGCATAGCTCAACGCAACGTGCCGCTACCACAGCACCTGGCCTCCGCAGAGCTCAGCAGAATGCTGTAAGGCACAGTCGATCACAGAAG
>NW_017059329.1:0-237 GCF_001483705.2 Eufriesea mexicana | reverse complement strand
TCGACTAATATCGTGGTGAGCTAACTTCCTTGCTCAAATAAGGGGAAAAGATTCGGTTGCCGTCAGGAAGGCATTGCAATGCTACAGAATCTTGCTGGAAAATTCATTTTTACTGACATTTTCTACTCATATGGTGGCAAGCTGACTTCCTTGCATAGGTAAGGAGGAAAGATGGTTTTGGCGTGCTATAGCCATTGCAATGCAGTAGAATCTGGCTGGAAAGTTCAATTTTGTTGA
>NW_017059328.1:0-237 GCF_001483705.2 Eufriesea mexicana | reverse complement strand
CCATACATATATACATCCATCCATTCATACAGCCATACATTCATACATCCATACATACATACACTCATACAACCACACATTCGTTCATTCATGCACCTGTCCATCAATACATCCATCCATACACATACCCTGCCATCCACACATACGTCCATCCATACATCCTTCCATCCATATATCCATAAATCCGTCCAACCATGCACTCATCCATCCATACGTACATCCATACATCCATGCCTC
>NW_017059327.1:0-237 GCF_001483705.2 Eufriesea mexicana | reverse complement strand
ATTCCAATTTTCAGTCAGATTCTATTGCAATGCTATGGCTATAGCAAGCTAAAAGAATCCTTCATCCTTATTCATGCCGAAAAGTTAGCGCACCGCCATATTAGCCGATAATGAGCTTTCCCAGCTGATTCTACTGCAATGCAGGGGCTACAGCAAACCAATGGAAGCTTTCCATCGAATTTAGTCAGATTCGTTTGCTCACCGCGATGTTACACGAGAATATCAATAAAATTGAAC
>NW_017059326.1:0-237 GCF_001483705.2 Eufriesea mexicana | reverse complement strand
CTACGCACTACATTGCTCCACTACACACTCCTCGACTGTGGGAAGCCAGTAATAGTGGTCTCGACACGTTAGGTTCAGATAGGCAGCGCATAGCTGGCTTATGTTTGGATAGGCTAGGATAGGATAGTTATGACCAGTACAAAGCTATATGGTGGATTTCTGCGCTCTATTGTTATCTAGTGCTTCCTGCTTTGCTCTGGGAATTCCAGAAATTGCGGCCGCGGCGCGTTACGCTGT
>NW_017059325.1:0-237 GCF_001483705.2 Eufriesea mexicana | reverse complement strand
TTTTATCCCTTACTCATCCTTATCGCCCTATTGCTCACTCGAACTCCGACCTTCCCTGCATCAACCTTTCTTAACCTTCGATCTGAGGACAACCTCCACTTATTTCCTAATTCACATATAAATATTGCCCATCATCCCAAATGTCCAGTTAGTCTTCCACCTAGTAGTCAATTGGAGTCACGTTTGCTAAAAGATCTGATCTGGTACGTACTCGGCCGCATTATTGTTACACTCAAA
>NW_017059324.1:0-237 GCF_001483705.2 Eufriesea mexicana | reverse complement strand
ATGTAAAATCCTATTTCACTGACATTTTCGAATGATATCGTGGTGTGCTGACATTCTTGCACATATAAGGAGGAAATCTTCTATTGGCGTGCTATAGCCGTTGCAATGCTATAGAATCTTGCTGGAGGATTCAATTTCATTGACTTTGTCGTCTAATATCGGTGTGAGCTACCCTTTTTGCATAAATAAAGAGGACAGATACTATTGGCGCGCAATAGCCATCGCAGTGCTTTCGAA
>NW_017059323.1:0-237 GCF_001483705.2 Eufriesea mexicana | reverse complement strand
TCCTTCTGTGCTAATTCTGGTTACTGTCAATTTTCTCCACTCGCTGTCAACGATATAAAATTAACAGTAGCAGTAAAAGAATTCGAATTTCCACTGCAACATTTAGGTAGGACCAAAATCGGCAAGGAACCCCCTTCTGTGCTACTCCTAGTCACTGTCAATTCTCTCCACTCGCTGTCAACGATATAAAATTATCAGGAGCATTAAAAGAATTCGAATTTCCACTGTAACATTCAC
>NW_017059322.1:0-237 GCF_001483705.2 Eufriesea mexicana | reverse complement strand
CAGAACTTCTTGTCTTTCATTAGGAACCCTGCCACATTCTTTTTCTTCTGCTTTGCTGCTTCCCCACTTCCATTTCCTTTTCTCTTCTGTGCCTTGGGTCTTATCGAAAATTTGCGTTCCGCTTATTCTTGCCCCACCCTTGCCACCTTATTCACTCCCCTCCGATCCATATTTTTTGGTATCCCATCTTAACTTAGCGGAAGTGATGAGAACCGAAAGAAGCAACGGTCGCAAACT
>NW_017059321.1:0-237 GCF_001483705.2 Eufriesea mexicana | reverse complement strand
ATGAATGGATGGATGTATGTATTTATGTATGTATGGATGAATGGTTGGATGGATGGATTGTTGCATGGAAGTATGGATGTCTTGATGTATGGATGTGTGGATGTATGTATTGATGTATGTATGTGTGTATGGAGGAATGGATGGATTGGTGGATGGGTGTATGGCTGGATGGATTCCTGGAACCATGGAAGTGTGAATGGGTGGATTTGTGGATGGATGTATATATAGAAGAATAGA
>NW_017059320.1:0-237 GCF_001483705.2 Eufriesea mexicana | reverse complement strand
GAGAATGGCTTAGACTTTAGTGCTATAGTTTGCTGTTATATGGACTACTGCTCACTACAGTGCATTATCATTTTGAGCTTGTCTCAGGGAAGGCCAGCAATAGCGTTCTCGGCAAGATAGAGTAGGTTTGTAACATTTGTTTATGTCACGTTTGGATATGTACGATACGATAGAATTGAATTGTGCGCTATTCACTGCTATTCGGTGGATTTGTACGATCTATATAACCCTACTATA
>NW_017059319.1:0-237 GCF_001483705.2 Eufriesea mexicana | reverse complement strand
GATTTCTGCGCTCTACAGTGCTCTAATGTCTTTAGGTTGGCTCTGGGAGTGCGAGGAATAGTGACCATGGGGCTTTATGTTTGGTCAGGCTGTGTCCGGTAGGGTTGGGTTCGGCCAAATTTGGTTAGGGCAGCTCTAACTTTTGAGCTGTGCACTCATATTCGGTGGATTTCAGCGCTCTGCTGCGCTCTAGTATGTCCTGCTTGGCTATGGGGGGGAGGAGGGGAAGCAATAGCG
>NW_017059318.1:0-237 GCF_001483705.2 Eufriesea mexicana | reverse complement strand
CCACTGTTCCTAGAATTCCAAGAGCAAGGCAGGGAGTATTAGATCACAGTGGAGCGCAGAAATACACCGAATATTAGCGTACAGCGCAAAGGACATAGCAATCCTACCCTAACCCATCCAAACGTAACATAGCCGGACGCAATATAACTTAGCCTAACATGCCGAGACCACTAATGCTGGCCTCCCCAGCGATATGCAAAACATATTAGAGGGGATTAGGGCGCAGAAATCCATAGA
>NW_017059317.1:0-237 GCF_001483705.2 Eufriesea mexicana | reverse complement strand
ATTTTCCATCCAGATACTATAGAATTGCAATGGCCATATCTGGCCAATAAAATCTTTCCTCCGTATTTATGCAAGAAAGTTACCTCACCACGATATATGTCGAAAATATCAATAATGTTTCATTATCCAGCCAGATTCTGTAGCACTGCATTGGCTATAGCTCGCCAGTAGAATCTTTCCTCCATACTTATGCAGGGATGTCAGCTCACCACGATATTAGTCGAAAATGCCAAAAAA
>NW_017059316.1:0-237 GCF_001483705.2 Eufriesea mexicana | reverse complement strand
ATCTCAAACTCAGGGTAGAATATTGGATATTTGATAAATTTAGGTTTTAGTAATAAGTACAGGAGTTTGTATCCATTTTATATTTCGGGTTTGAGGTTCTTGATTTTCCATTTCCTAATGAAAAATTATATTTTAGATTCTAGGAAGAATATTGGATATTTGGTAAATTTAGGGCTTAGTAGTAAATATAGGGATTTGTGTCTATTTTATATTTGGTTTTTAATGTGGTTCATTTCT
>NW_017059315.1:0-237 GCF_001483705.2 Eufriesea mexicana | reverse complement strand
ATAGAGGTATGGATGGTCCGATGTATGGATGGATGTAGGTATGGATGGACGGATCTACGGTTGAATGGATGTATGTATGTATATATGTATAGATATATGAATGGATGGATGTATGGATAGATGGATTTATGGATGGGTGGATGGATGCATGGATGTATGGATGCGTGTATGGAGGGGCGAATGTACGGTTGTGCGTATGGGTGGACGTATGGAAGTACGTATGGATGTATGTACGGA
>NW_017059314.1:0-237 GCF_001483705.2 Eufriesea mexicana | reverse complement strand
GCTGCGACACGGGCCGAAGTCCAGCCGACGCGGATCCGCCAGCAATCGACGGACTTTCTCGCTTCCGCGGCGGGACACTGGGCGCGTACAGAGCCCAGCCCCGAAACGAAAGACCGGATCACTCCGGTTCTTATTTCCGCATAGGTGCAATCGCCAACCCTGGCCAGGGCAGCTGCCACCTCGCGGGAAGTGACAGAGTCGTCGAGCCCTGTCACCCTCAGCTCCGCTTTTTCGGTG
>NW_017059313.1:0-237 GCF_001483705.2 Eufriesea mexicana | reverse complement strand
GCTGCTTTCGATGGATTCTGCGCAACACTGTGGCCTGCTTATCGTGTCATGGTAGGATAATTATGGATATGTTATGTCCGCTTATGTTAGGTATTTGTGCTATTGGCATCTCATCGTGGGTATACGGCGCCTCAATAAGTTCTGCGGCTCTCTCATACAATCTGCTGCGCTCTGCTGTGCCCTGCTGCGGTTAATATCTGTTATGCTAGCCAAGGAATCTGTGCTATTCGCAGCTTT
>NW_017059312.1:0-237 GCF_001483705.2 Eufriesea mexicana | reverse complement strand
TCCTAACAGAGCAAAACGTAACATGACCGAAGGTGCCTTAATTCGACCTAACGTGCCGCGACCTCTATTGCTGACCTCCCCACAGTAGTGCAGGGTACAGTAGAGCATTGCAGAGCGCAGAAATCCTCCAAATATCAATGTACAGCACAAAAGTCGAATATTACCTAGCCTAATAACAGGTAGCCTGACCTAAACGTACGAAGAATAACTATGCCTATCGTGCTGCGACCACTATTC
>NW_017059311.1:0-237 GCF_001483705.2 Eufriesea mexicana | reverse complement strand
CAGTTGTGGCAGGTTTGTTTGGGCTATGTTAGGCTTGGCCAGGTTACGTTAGGATAAGTTTGGATACTATGGATTTGACCCTTGTGCTATACACTGCTATTCGGTGGATTTCTGCTCTCTGCTTTGCTCTAGTTTATTCTGCTTGGCCATGGGGATGCCAGTGATATAGGTCTAAGCACGATAGTCTGAGTTAGGTTGCGTTTGATTATGTTACGTTTGATTTGTTTAGGACGGTGT
>NW_017059310.1:0-237 GCF_001483705.2 Eufriesea mexicana | reverse complement strand
CCTTTTGGTGTGCTATAACCATTGCAATGCTGTTGAATCTGGCTGGAAAATTCAATTTTATTGGCATTTCCGACTAATTTCTTGGCGAACTAACTTTCGTGCGTAAATAAAGGGGAAAGTTACTATTGGCGTGCTATAGGCATTGCATTGATATAGAATGTGCTTCGAAAATGAATATTTATTGACATTTTCGACTAATATCGTGGCGAGCTAACTTCCTTGCATAAGTCAGGAGGA
>NW_017059309.1:0-237 GCF_001483705.2 Eufriesea mexicana | reverse complement strand
CACCACAGTATTAGACGAAAATGTTAATAAAATTGAATTTTCCAGCCTGATCCTATAGCATTGGAATGGCTATAGCACGCCAACGGAATCTTTCACCTTATTTATGCACGAAAGTTAGCTCACCACGATATTAGTCGAAAATGTCATTAAGTTGAATTTTCCTGCCAGATTCTGTAGCACCGCAATGGCTATAGCACGCTAATGGAATCTTTCCTCCTTATTTATGCAAGACAGTCA
>NW_017059308.1:0-237 GCF_001483705.2 Eufriesea mexicana | reverse complement strand
AATTTGGAAACTCCAACCAATTACAAAGTCCATAGTCCCACCAAGGGTCTGCATAAGAGCTAGGCCTCTTAGCTCGTAGAGTATAAAAACACGATAGCAAGATAGACAGAAAGTCCACTTACTATTTCGAAGCTAAATAGAACCCCCACAAGGAACCGTCCGTCATTAATCGTCAGCAAGAATGACCTAGTGACGAAATACAAGTAACAATTACCCAGAATATTGAAAAAGTTTACA
>NW_017059307.1:0-237 GCF_001483705.2 Eufriesea mexicana | reverse complement strand
CAGTGTAAAGCAGGCCATATTAGAGGAGAGTAGATAGCCGAAGTCCGTAGGATGGCAGTGTGTGACACAAAAGTCAACGTTATCCTAGCCTAACCCAAACGAACCTAACCTAGACAATAGTTACCAAACACAACATAATCCGCCGCGTCCACAATTTCTGGCCTCCCCAGAGCTATGAAGGGAATACTAGGTCACAGTAGAGAGCAGAAATCCACCCAATAGCGCTATATAGCACAA
>NW_017059306.1:0-237 GCF_001483705.2 Eufriesea mexicana | reverse complement strand
AATACTAACGTAACCCAACTCAGCCTATACTAACCAAACGTAATCTAACACAACCTAAAGGGCTGCGATAAGTATTGATGGCCTTCACAGTGTCAACCAGAGCATATTACCCGTCTCCGTGTATGGTGGAATAGTCGAAACATTCCAACCCTAGCCAATGCAAACGTGGCATAGCCAAACGTTCCGTATCCCAAACTAATATGCCGAGAACGCTGTTACTGTCGTCCCCAAACCCAA
>NW_017059305.1:0-237 GCF_001483705.2 Eufriesea mexicana | reverse complement strand
CAAGCCCTGGTCCAAGTATTGAGGTCCGTGTGTCCGCGGTTCATGGGGGGCTGGTCGTAAAGACACGTAGGGTGCCTCTCCCACGGGTGTATGAATCGAATGGTTCAAGGTACCTTCGTTGTGGTGGTGGGGCTACAAGGCACAAAAAGAAAAGGAAGGGATGCGTTTCGTCCTGGCCCTGCTAGTGGACTCATCGGTAAGGCTACCCTAGCAGACCCTAGACCCCCCTCCCGCCTT
>NW_017059304.1:0-237 GCF_001483705.2 Eufriesea mexicana | reverse complement strand
GGTTGGTACAGGATGCATATTCTTCTGTGATATTCTCTGCTGCTCGGATGATTCCTGCGCTCTAATATGCTCTAATATGCTCTGCCTGGCTCTACGGAGGTCGCCAATATTGGTCTCGTCACGTCGCGTTGAGGTACTCTACGTTTGGATAGCTTAGGTAAGGTCAGGATGTGTAAGAAATAGTTGGACTTTTGTGCTATACAATTAAAAGAGGTGGATTTCTGCACTCTGCTTTCC
>NW_017059303.1:0-237 GCF_001483705.2 Eufriesea mexicana | reverse complement strand
GTGCACCACGCCGCTACCGCGTATCGATTTCGCGGAGCCACTACTTTTCCAAAGCTCGCGTTTCCCCGGAGCATCAAAAATACGCCGATTCGCGGGGAAAACGCGCGAAAATGACGGCGGAGGAATGATTCGTTCCAATTACGGTTCGGCTGGCGTGCAACGAGGAAACCGGGGGTATTACCTGACCCCAAAGCGAAGAATAACGACGTTGAACAAACGTCGAAAATCTAGCTGCGC
>NW_017059302.1:0-237 GCF_001483705.2 Eufriesea mexicana | reverse complement strand
ACAACCTATAAACAGAGATGTCGCAATTAGTGACTTAAATTCTCCGACATCAATGAACCTAACCTCCTCACAAGCCCTGATCGCCAAAATAAATTGGACACACTGGAAGAAGATAGAACCTAACCAAGAACTTAACAGCGAAGATTTCTCAGTGTCAAAGTCCAAACAAAGTCCTGCGTTTCAACGATGCACCGTACCTCTATCTAGCCCAATCACCGTGCTGGATCGAAGGAGTTA
>NW_017059301.1:0-237 GCF_001483705.2 Eufriesea mexicana | reverse complement strand
AGTCGAAGAAATCCTCCACAAACCCAACCAACCGTAACAGATTCAAACGTAACCCAACACAATCAAAGGAGCCGCGACTGCTATTGCTGACGTTGCCAGAGACGAGCAGAGAATAGTAGGGAGCAGAAATCCAACGGAAAACAGTCTATACCACGAAAGAGCTAACACAAGCTCACATGGCCAGACCGGACGTTGGCTAACTCAAGCTAACGTGCCTAGACCACCATTTCTGGCCAC
>NW_017059300.1:0-237 GCF_001483705.2 Eufriesea mexicana | reverse complement strand
AAGTTGGACTGGAAGCTGTGCTTGCACAAACAGGTGGATGCAATGTTGGGAAACGCGTTGTGGATGCTGTTCCCATGTAGCAATGCTTATATGGTATTTTGGCTTTGCTTGATTATAACCTTCGGTTCATTTACTAGCTGAAATTCGCTAATTATTTCCAAGATGGTTCAGTAGACGACGAAACAAGTTTGAGTATGTTCGATCAATCTGATTTTCACATATTTCGACTCATTTTTA
>NW_017059299.1:0-237 GCF_001483705.2 Eufriesea mexicana | reverse complement strand
AACCTATTTTCACCAAGCGTAGAATAACTGAATATAACGTTTCGCGATCACGATTGCTGGCCTATCCAGAGCCAAGCGGATAACGTTAGTGGAGAGAAGAACGCTGAAATCCATATAATCGCGGTGTATATCAGAAAAGTCAGAGCTACGCAAGCCTAATCAAAACCAACTGGTCATAACCAAGCACAGCCTGACTGAACCTAACGTGCCGCGACCGCTATTTCTGCCCACCCCAGA
>NW_017059298.1:0-237 GCF_001483705.2 Eufriesea mexicana | reverse complement strand
TCGCCAAACGCAATCTAACTCAACCTAGCCAGCCGCGGACACTTTGGCTTGCCTCCACAGAACCAAACAGAACACGTTAGTGTAGGTTAGAACCCTTGCATACATAGTTTGGCACTGCATATCAAAAAGGTCAAAGCTAACCCAAACAGACAGAACGCAACAAACCATAACCTAACTCAACCTAACGTGCCGAGACCGCTATTGCTGCGGTTGCCAGATCCAAACTGGCCGTGCTAG
>NW_017059297.1:0-237 GCF_001483705.2 Eufriesea mexicana | reverse complement strand
CTCGGACGAAATTTATGGGAGAAACTTTTTTGCCAAGCTTTCTTTATTTCACGTGGCTATAAACTTCGAGTTCTTTCAAATTTTGCACCTGAGATACCACTTCGACCTGAGAAAAGACTTCGTACAAGATTTTTGAAACGCCATGCGTTCATGAAATCGATTGAAAAGTATGATTGTAATGGAAGTGTTGCACCATATCATTTCAGTATTTAATATCAATAATTTTCAAGTCTATGG
>NW_017059296.1:0-237 GCF_001483705.2 Eufriesea mexicana | reverse complement strand
CTGATCTAGGCGCGTCGGCATAATCATTTGCGGCCGACCGACCGACCGTCCCTCTGTTTATAGGTCGTGTCAAAAGTCGCGGCCCCGAAATCGCCGACAGGGGCGTGTACCGGGTGCCGTGCCCGCGACGCGTGTCGCGCGTGCCAACCGCGCCGTTTTTCCGCTTTGCGATTCCGCTCGACGTGCCCGGTGTCGGATACGTGCCCATTCCGAGGGTGAGTCTTGTTATGTATGTAT
>NW_017059295.1:0-237 GCF_001483705.2 Eufriesea mexicana | reverse complement strand
TTTGAGCTAGGATACGTTTGGTTATGTTATGTTTGCTTACGTTATGTTTGGATATCTTCGACTATTCTGCTATACACTGAGATTCTATGGATTTCAACGCTCCACTCTCCTCAAATGTCCTCTGCTTGACCCTGTGTAGGCCACCAATACTGGTCGCGGCCGGTTAGGTTGAGCTAGATTACGTTTGTGTACGTTAGGTTAAGTTGGGTTAGGTCATGGAAGCTTTGACCTTTGTGC
>NW_017059294.1:0-237 GCF_001483705.2 Eufriesea mexicana | reverse complement strand
ATCGATCCATACATCCATACATATATACATCCATCGATTCATACATTAATTCATCCATCCATACATACATCCATCCACCATTCCATCCACCCATCCATATATCCATACATACACCAATACATACACGCGTACATACACCCATAAATCCTTACCTCCATACATCCGTCCATCCACACCTACATCCATCCATACATCCATACATCCACACATCCATTCATCCATACATCTGACCAACCA
>NW_017059293.1:0-237 GCF_001483705.2 Eufriesea mexicana | reverse complement strand
TGGTTACGGTTGGTCATGTTACGGTTGGTCATGTTACGGTTGGTCATGTTACGGTTGGTCATGGTACGGTTGGTCATGTTACGGTTGATTATGTTACGACCGGATATGTTTGACTTTAGTGCTGTAGTCTGCAATTAGGTGGATCTATACGCCCTACACAGCTCTAATATTTTGAGCTTGGCTCTGGGAACGCCAGCAATAGTTGTCTCGTCACGTTATGTTGAGTCAGGATGCGTT
>NW_017059292.1:0-237 GCF_001483705.2 Eufriesea mexicana | reverse complement strand
AGAATCTAAATATATAAATATATAACATGCAAAACGTTGATTACCGTACAAGTTTTGCATAATCGAGAAAACTTCGATACAATTTTCGTTACAAAACCCCACGCGTTTATGTAATATATCGCGTTTCAATTAAAATTTTGAATCCTCGTAACATTGTCCAGTTACCTATATTTTTTCGAAACTGTTTACTCAACGATATTCATTTTATTTTCATCGTCCTAAACAATTTACGAACCT
>NW_017059291.1:0-237 GCF_001483705.2 Eufriesea mexicana | reverse complement strand
TGAATTTTCCAGCTAGGTTCTATAGCATTGCAATGCCTATAGCATGACAACAGAATCTTTCCTGCTTTTTTATGCAAGAAAGATATCTCACCACCATATTAGTCGAAAATGTCAATAAAATTGTACTTTACAGCCAGTTTCTATAGCATTGCAATCGCAATAGCACGCCAATAGAATCTTTCCTCCTTATTTGTGCAAGATAGATAGCTCACCACGATATTAGCCGAAAATGGCAAT
>NW_017059290.1:0-237 GCF_001483705.2 Eufriesea mexicana | reverse complement strand
CCCTAGGACAGCTGATCGCAACCGCAGAAAACACCTGGAGTCCGGACCTCCAGAGAATATTCCACCAACCAACCCGGACCTCAAAAAGGCACAGCCCAACCCTTCCGAAACAGTATCACCGACCCGGAGGTACCAACGCCCTCCAATACCTCCGGCGACCTCGTGAGTATCAGCCCAGCTGTCAAACTCTGTAAACGCGACGTGGGTCCAAAGGCGAAGGAAATTTAGTGGGTACCC
>NW_017059289.1:0-237 GCF_001483705.2 Eufriesea mexicana | reverse complement strand
AAACAAGGAGGAAAGATCCTATTGGCGTGCTGTAGCAATTGCAATGCTTTAGAATGTGCCTGCGAATATCAATTTTATTGACATTTCCCGCTAACATCGTGGTGAGCTAACTTTCTTGCATACATGAGGAGGAAATATTCATTTCACATAATGTAGCCTTCGCAACGCTATAGCATCTGGCTGGAAATTTCAATTTTATTGACATTTTCGACTTATATTGTGGTGAGTTAGGTTGCA
>NW_017059288.1:0-237 GCF_001483705.2 Eufriesea mexicana | reverse complement strand
TCCAATCAAAAGTATCCATCCTTACATTTATATCTGGCCTTAGGAACCAAAATCGTTCCTCCAAGTCCGCAGCGAACCTCGTCTACACATCCGGCTAGCCAAGCGCTGAACTAAGATCTTCTCTGACCCAGAAGCTCTGGCAGAGAGACCTGGAAGATCAGTCTCGATGTTATTCCATCCCCCAAGTCAGCAGCGAAACAAAAAGAGCAAGAAAAGAAGAAACGATCGTCCCCATTC
>NW_017059287.1:0-237 GCF_001483705.2 Eufriesea mexicana | reverse complement strand
GTTAGGCTAGGTGACACTTGATGTGACACGAGACATTTTCTTTGGATGTACTCTCTCTGAGTTCTACTTGGTATAGGACGAGTTAACCTTGTTAGAGGATGATTAATACTGCCTAAATTCTGTCAAACTTTAACGTCAAGGTGTCTATTTTTCGCGTTTCAACTAATTTTCTATGGTATTTTTCTTCTTTATGAAAAACTGATTTCTTTTGGAAACTGAGATCATATGTTCAACAGA
>NW_017059286.1:0-237 GCF_001483705.2 Eufriesea mexicana | reverse complement strand
TAGGTCTAGTCAGAACCTATAACCTGCAATATCTTGGTGAATAGATCGTCTAACGCCTTCACTGCAATGGCAAGTACAGCCACCTACTTGCCAGAGAATAGGTCTATACAAAATTTGTAATCTGTTATAGCTTGGTTAATAGGTCGCCTAACGTCTGCAACCAATGGCATGTAAAGCCATCTCCTTGCCAGAGATTAGGTCTAATCAAAATCTATAACCTCCTACAGCTTGGTGAAT
>NW_017059285.1:0-237 GCF_001483705.2 Eufriesea mexicana | reverse complement strand
GAGCATACCACAAGAGAGTAGAGCGCTGAAATCAATAGCATATCTGTGTACAGCTGAAAAGTCAAAGCCATCTTCTTCAAACCTGACCAATCGAAGCATAACAAAACATATCCTGACATAACCTAAGGAACCGCGACTGCCATGCTGGCCTTGCGGGAGTCGAGCAGAACGCACTAGAGCGCAGAAGTCCAACGGATCACATGGTATACCACGAAAGTCAAAGCTACAGAGAGCTAA
>NW_017059284.1:0-237 GCF_001483705.2 Eufriesea mexicana | reverse complement strand
CAACAAAATATTATTACCAACATTCAACTGACGAATAACAAAGACATATTAACGGGAAAAAAAATTTCATATAGAAAAAAAATAAAGTGTATAAGTGAAAGAATTCGAAAATTGACAAATTAATGAAAATGACATTGTAGTAAGTTAGAATGAATGAAACTATGTAGAAAAGTATTAAAATATGTATATGTCATAACGTTATTTATCGAGTTATTAACGAAAGAACTCCAGTCGTGT
>NW_017059283.1:0-237 GCF_001483705.2 Eufriesea mexicana | reverse complement strand
CAGAATCCGGCTGGAAAACTCGATTTTATGGACATTTGCGACTGATATCTAGGTGTGCTACCTATCCCGCCGAAATAATGAGGAAAGACACTATTGGCCTGCTATAGCTACTGCACTGCTACAGAAACTCTACGGAAAATTCATTTTATTGACATTTTCAACTGATATCGTGGAGAACTACCTTTCTTGCATAAATAAGGGTGAAATATACTATTGGTGTGCTATATCCATGGTAAT
>NW_017059282.1:0-237 GCF_001483705.2 Eufriesea mexicana | reverse complement strand
GACTAATATCGTGGTGAGCTAGCTTTCTTGCATAAACAAGGAGGAAAGATAATATTGGCATGCAATAACCATTGCAATGCTATAGAATCTGCTCGGAAAATTCAATTTTATTGACATTTTCGAATAATATTGTGGTGCCCTAACATTCTTGCATAAATAAGGAGGAAATATTCCTTTGGCGTGCTATAACCATTGCAATGATATAGAATGTGGCTGGCAGGTTCAATTTTATTGACA
>NW_017059281.1:0-237 GCF_001483705.2 Eufriesea mexicana | reverse complement strand
TCAGGTTTCGAAAGAATAGTTTTGACTTTTTTGCTACACACAGACATGCGGATGATTTCTGCGGTCTAGTGTGGTCTAATATATTCTGCTTGACTCATGCGGGGCCAGCATTCGTGGTCTCCGCACGCTAGGATGATTTATTTGACGCTTGGCATGGCTAGGTTTGGTTAGCTAAGATTAGGATATCTTTGCCTTTCGTTGTGTAATCTGTTGTTCGTTGTATTTCTGCGCTTCACT
>NW_017059280.1:0-237 GCF_001483705.2 Eufriesea mexicana | reverse complement strand
TAACCTAACCTAACCTAACGAAGAATAAACGTAAAGAGCCGAGACCTCCATCGGTGGCCTCGCTAAAGCGAAGCAGAACATATTAGGGCACCGTAGGTACGCAGATATTCACCTAACAGCTGTGTGTAGGACAAAAGTCAAGGCCAACCAAACCACACGTAGCCTAACCTAACATGACCAAACGTAACCTAACGCAACCCATTGTGCCACGACTGCCATTGCTGGCCTCCCCAGGGT
>NW_017059279.1:0-237 GCF_001483705.2 Eufriesea mexicana | reverse complement strand
GGCCACCAATATCGGTCTCGGTACGTAATGCTCGGCCAGGTTACGTCCAGTTAGGTTGGGCTAAGCTAAGTTTGGTTAGGATAGATCAAACTTTTGTGCTGTTCACTGCTATTCGGGGGACTTCGGCGATCTACTGTGTTCTAGTACGTTCTGCTTGGCTCTGGGGACGCCAGAAATCGTGGTCCCACCACCTTAGGTAGAGATAGGATGCGTCCCGTTTTGATACGTTCTCTTAGG
>NW_017059278.1:0-237 GCF_001483705.2 Eufriesea mexicana | reverse complement strand
TAGTAGAAAATGACAATAAAATTGAATTTTCCAGCAAGGTTCTATAGCATTGCAATGCCTATACCACGACATCAGAATCTTTCCTCCTTGCATATGCAAGAAAGATTGCTCACAACCATATTACACGAAAATGTCAATGAAATTGAATTTTCGAGCAAGATTCTTCAGCATTGCAATGACTATAGCATACCAACAGAATCTTTCCTCCTGAATTATTTAAGAAAGTTAGCTCACTAC
>NW_017059277.1:0-237 GCF_001483705.2 Eufriesea mexicana | reverse complement strand
CTGGCAAGTAGATGGCTGTACTTGCCATTGGATTGAACGCGTTATGCCATCTATTCACAATGCAATAACAGGTTATATATTTAGCATAGACCTATTCTCTGGCATGTAGATGGCCGTACCTGCCATTGGATTGAATGCCTTAGGCCATCTATTCTCCAAGCTATAACAGGTTAAAGACTTCGAATAGTCCTATTCTCTGGCAAGTAGATGGCTGTACTTGTCATTGGATTGAAGGCG
>NW_017059276.1:0-237 GCF_001483705.2 Eufriesea mexicana | reverse complement strand
CTCAGCACAGCGCAGAAATGCACCGAATAGCAGTGTGTAGAACAAAAGTCAAAGCTAACCTATTCTAACCTTAACGATAGTAACATAAACAAACGTAAAATTATTGAACATATTGCGGCGTGCCCAGTATCGCTGGCCTCTCAAGAGCCAAGCGGAATATGCTGGAGGACAGCGGAGTGCAGAAATCCATCGCAATGCAGTGCATAACCCAAAAGTTGAAGCTACCCCGTTCTAACC
>NW_017059275.1:0-237 GCF_001483705.2 Eufriesea mexicana | reverse complement strand
CGCCCTATTCGCCAAGCTGTAACAGATAATAGATTTTGATTAGACCAAATCTCTGGCAAGTAGGCGGCTGTACTTGCCATTGGATTGAAGGCGTTAGGCGATCAATTCACCAAGCTATAACAGATTTTTGATTTTGAATAGACATATTCTCCGGCAACTAGATGGCTATTCTTACCATTGGATTGAAGGCGTTAGGCGACCTAATCGCCAAGCTGTGACAGCTTATATATTTTGAAT
>NW_017059274.1:0-237 GCF_001483705.2 Eufriesea mexicana | reverse complement strand
CGGTCATGTATTTTCGCACTCCACGTTACGGAACGGACGATCCCAGTCGGGAAAATCTGGCGCAGCTGTATAGAGTCCGGTCGTGCAGAGTCGCGTCGGTTTGGCTCGAATATGTGCGGGCCGGACGCTCACAATGATGTCGGTTCTGCGCGCGTATGTACGGAATGGTAGATCCCGAACTTGTCGTTTCTATGGTCCCATGCACTGTTCGAAAGTACCCAGTCCTATCGGTCCGAC
>NW_017059273.1:0-237 GCF_001483705.2 Eufriesea mexicana | reverse complement strand
GGAGGAGAGAAATTGTGTTCTCGTCGCGTTAGTTTCAGTTAGGCTACGTTCGTTTTTGTTACGCTTCGTTAGGGTAGGAGAGGATAGCATTGACCTTTATGCTGTGTAATACAATTCGGTGGATTCGTGCGCTGCACAGAGGTCTGATATGTTCAGTTTGGCTCCGGGAAGGCTGCAATAGCGGTCTCGGCACCATATGCTGTGTTATGTTAAGTTTGGCTCTGTTAGGTTAGCCTA
>NW_017059272.1:0-237 GCF_001483705.2 Eufriesea mexicana | reverse complement strand
CTGCTATTAGGAGGAATTCCGCATCCTACTGTGCACTAGTATTTTCACCTCGGCTCTGGGGAGAGCAGCAATAGCGATCTCGGCTCGGTAGTTTGAGTTATGGTACATTTAGTCATATTCTGTTGCTTTTGGCCTAGCTTTGGGTATCTTCGGCTATTCTGATGTACACTGCGTTTCTATGGACTTCTGCGCTCTACTCTATACTAATGTGTTCAGCTTGGCTCTGGGGAGACCTGC
>NW_017059271.1:0-237 GCF_001483705.2 Eufriesea mexicana | reverse complement strand
CGGTGGATTTCTGCCCTCTGCTGTGGTCTAGTATGTTCTGCTTGGCACTGAGGAGGCCAGCCACAGAGGTGTCGGTGCCTTTGGCTTACATATTCCACGTGTGGATAGTTCAGGTTGCTACTGGATAGGTAAGGATATCTTAGACTTTGGCGCTTTACGTTGCTATTCGGTGGTTTTCTGCGCTCTACGTGGCTCTACTATACCCTGCACGGCTATCGGGAGACCAGCAATAGTGGC
>NW_017059270.1:0-237 GCF_001483705.2 Eufriesea mexicana | reverse complement strand
TCTATAGCACTGCAACGGGTATAGTGCACAAATTGAATCTTTCCTCCTTATTTATGCAAGGAGATTAGATAACAGCGACATTAGACGAAAATGTCAATAAAATTAAATTTTTCAGTCAGATTCTGTAGCATTGCAATGGAAACAGCACGACAATAGCATCTTTCCTCCTTATTTATGCAAGAAAGTTAGCTCACCACAATATCATTCGAAAATGTCAATAAAATTAGATTTTCCAGC
>NW_017059269.1:0-237 GCF_001483705.2 Eufriesea mexicana | reverse complement strand
CGGCCTCGGTACGCCATGTAGAGTGACTCCACGTTTGGTTATGTTACGTTTGGTGAGGTCAGGGTAGGATAGTCTAGGCGTCTGTGCTATACGCTGCTATCCTGCGATTTCTGCGATCCACTGTGCTCTAGTATATTCTGCTTGGCCCTGGGGATGCCACCAGAAGTGGTCTCTGCACGCTTGGTTGTGTCTAGCAACGTTCGCTTATGCTACGTTTAGTTAGGTTAGGATAGAATA
>NW_017059268.1:0-237 GCF_001483705.2 Eufriesea mexicana | reverse complement strand
TTGTGGTGAGCAAGATATTCTTCATAAATAAGGTGGAGAGATCCTATTGGTTTGTAATAGCCACTGCATTGCAATATAATCTGACCGAAAAGTACAATTTTATTGACATTTTTGTCCAATATTGCGGTGGGCATGCCATTGTGCGTAAATAAGAAGGATAGATTCTATTGGTTAGCTATAGCCATTGCATTGCAATAGAATCTGACAGGATAGTTCAATTTTATTGACATTTTCGAC
>NW_017059267.1:0-237 GCF_001483705.2 Eufriesea mexicana | reverse complement strand
GTGAATAGGTCTATTCAAAATCTATAACCTGTTATAGTTTTGTGAATACATCGCCAAACGCCTCCAATCCAATGGCAAGCACAGCCATCTACTTGCGAGAGAATATGTCTATCCAAAATCCATAACATGTTATAGCTTGGGGAATAGATCGCCTAGCGCCTTCAATCCAATGGAAAGTACAGCCATCTACTTGCCAGTGAATAGGTCGATTCAAAATCTATAACCTGTTAATAGCAT
>NW_017059266.1:0-237 GCF_001483705.2 Eufriesea mexicana | reverse complement strand
TTTAGGTTTGGTTATGATAGGTTTGACTTTTACGCTACACAGTGCAATTCTGTGGATATCTGCTCTCAGCATCGCTCAACCATACTCTGCTCGACTCCCGGGTGGACAGCGGTAGTGGTCGCCGCACGCTAGGTTGTGTTAGATTCCATTAGGCTGGGTTACGTTACATTGTGTTATGTCAGGGTAGCTTTGACTTTTGTGCTACACACTGCTATTCTTTGGAATTTTGCGGCCCTC
>NW_017059265.1:0-237 GCF_001483705.2 Eufriesea mexicana | reverse complement strand
CTGACCTCCCCGGGGCAATGCAGAACGCAGTAGAGCTCAGTTGATCACAGATATCTACCGAACTGCAATGTAAGGCACAATATCCAATGTAGGCTTTCGTAACCAAGCCAAGCGTGACATGCCAAAACGTAATACAACTCACCCTAACAAGACGAGAGCACAATTGCTTGCCTGCGCAGAGACAAGAACTATGTGCCAGAGTGCAGTATAGCGTAGAAAACCAACGCATTGCGGTGA
>NW_017059264.1:0-237 GCF_001483705.2 Eufriesea mexicana | reverse complement strand
ATTCGGTGGATATCTACGCTCTATGTTACTCTACAATACTGTGCTCGAGTCTGGGGAGGCCAGAAATAGTGCTCTCAGCACGTTAGGTTGAGTCATGCTACGATTGGTTGGGTTACGCTGGTCTGGGTTAGCTTTGGGTTGCTCCGACTTTCGTGATATAGTCCGCTGTTTGGAGGATTCTTGCACTCTGCTGTGCTCTACTATGCCTTGCTTGTGTATTGGGAGGCCAGAAATAAT
>NW_017059263.1:0-237 GCF_001483705.2 Eufriesea mexicana | reverse complement strand
AGCTCACATCCTTGCATAAATAAGGAGGAAAGATTCTATTGGCACGAAACACCCATTACAATGATATAGAATCTGCATCGAAAATTCAACTTTATTTACATTTTCGACTCAAATCGTGGAGAGGTAACATTCTTGCATAAATACGGAGGAATGATTCTATTGGACAGCTATGGACGTGCAATTCTATAGTATATGGATGGAAAATTCAGTTTTATTGACATTCTCGACTAATATCGT
>NW_017059262.1:0-237 GCF_001483705.2 Eufriesea mexicana | reverse complement strand
CAATATAATCTTTCCTCCTTGTTTTTGCAAGAAAGTTAGCTCAACACGATATTAGCCGAAAATGTCAGTATAATTGAATTTTCCAGCCAGATTCTGCAGCATTGCGATGGCTATAGCGAGCCAATAGTATCATTCATCCTTTTTTAGGCGAGAATGTCATCTCACCACGATATGAGCCGAAAATGACAATAAAATTGAATTTTCCAACCACACTCTATATCATTGCAATGTCTACAG
>NW_017059261.1:0-237 GCF_001483705.2 Eufriesea mexicana | reverse complement strand
TGGATATGTTACGCTTGGTTGTGTTTGGACAGGTTTGTTTTGACTTTTCTGCTACACACTGCTTTTCGGCGGACTTCCGCGCTCTATTGTGCTCTAATGTGCTCCGCTTGCGCTGGGAGGCCATGAAAAGGGGTCCCGGCACGTTTGCTTGTGCTAAGCTGCGTTTGGTTATACCATGTTTGATTACGTTAGGACAAGGTGGTCTTGATTTTTGTGCTATAACCTACTATGCGGTGG
>NW_017059260.1:0-237 GCF_001483705.2 Eufriesea mexicana | reverse complement strand
TACGTTCCGATAGCGTGGACTCCTCCGCTATGCAGTTCGACTCTACGGATTTTTACATTCCGCGCTCCTATAGCACGTCCTTCTCGACTCCGCGAAGGCCTGCAATAGTGGTCGCGGCACGATTGATTTAGTTATGTCGCGTTTGGCTGAGTTACTATTGGCTAGGCTAGGGTAGGGTAGCTTTGGCCATTGTGCTGTACCCTGCTATTCGGTGGATTTCAACATTGCGCTAGTGTG
>NW_017059259.1:0-237 GCF_001483705.2 Eufriesea mexicana | reverse complement strand
TAGGTTGAGTAATGCTACGTTTGATTGTGTTACGATTCGTTAGGTTTGGAGAGGAGAGCTTTGACTTCAGCGATATGGTCTGCCATTGGGTTAGTCCCTGGGCACAACGGAGCTCTAATATTTTCAGCTCGTCTCTGCGAAGGCCAGCAATAGTTGTCCCGGCACGTTATGTTAAGTCATGTTACTTTCGGTTAGGTTTGGTTAGGACAAGTTTGGTCATGATAACTTTAACTTTTG
>NW_017059258.1:0-237 GCF_001483705.2 Eufriesea mexicana | reverse complement strand
CAAACGTAATATAAACACACGTAACCTATCTCAAACTGACGTGTTGAGAGAGCTGCTGCTGGCTTCCCCAGCGACAAGCAGAATATCCTGGAACACAGCAGGGCGCAGATAGCCACCAAATAGGAGTGCATATCACAGACGACAGATAAATCCTGACCTAACCTGAATTAACCAAACCGGAACAAACGTAAACAAACTGAAGCTAACGAGCCGAGCACAGTTTTGCTGGATTTCCCA
>NW_017059257.1:0-237 GCF_001483705.2 Eufriesea mexicana | reverse complement strand
TCCGCTGTATCGATCGCGTTCGCGTTCTCAAGAGGGACGGCTAGGGAATACTTGGTTAGGAGATCTTGCATGGTTAAAATGTATTTGGCGTTGCGTTGTGTCGGTGGCAGTGGTCCTACGACGTCTAGTGAAACTTTGTCGAAGGTTTGTCCAGGCGTGACGGTGAGTGTCATAGGTTGTCGAGTCTTTCGTAGCGTCAGCTTTTGCGTTTGGCAACTTGGACAGGCGGTGACATAT
>NW_017059256.1:0-237 GCF_001483705.2 Eufriesea mexicana | reverse complement strand
TGCATATACATGGAGCAAAGATACAATTCACTTGCTATAGCCGTCGCAATGCTATAGAATCAGCTTGGAAAGTTCAATTTTATTGACGTTTTCGACTCATATTGTGGTGAGTTAACTTGCTTGTTTAAGTAAGGAGGATAGATTCTATTGGCGAGCTACAGCCATTGCAGTCCAGCAGAATCTGGATGTAAAATTCAATTTTATTGACTTTTTGACTAATATCGTGGTGAGCTAACT
>NW_017059255.1:0-237 GCF_001483705.2 Eufriesea mexicana | reverse complement strand
TTCGAGTTCTGGATCATGGACATTTTTGCGATTTAGTGCTTTGACAGCGTTTAGACTCTAGATAGCCTGTTAGCTGTGCCTCATCCCATTTCTGACGTTCTGCAATCTGTTTTTGTGGGATAGTGACAGGGTAGTTGACATAATTACTGTTTTATGTTAAATGTTTGACACTGATCACGAGTCTAAGTCAAGTATTCGATGCATGTAAGAGCGTAATTAAGTATCCATTGCTGGGAA
>NW_017059254.1:0-237 GCF_001483705.2 Eufriesea mexicana | reverse complement strand
CTCTGGGAGTGCGGCGCTATCGGTATCGGCACGTTTGGTTGTGTTAGGCTACGCTTGGTCCTGCACTGTTTGTTTGCGTTAGGCTTGTGTCGCATTGACTCTTCTGACATACACGGCGCTTCCATGGACTTCTGCGTTCTACTCTCCACTAATGTGTTCTGCTTGGCGCTAGGCAGGCCAGCAGTAGTGGTCGCGGCGCGTTACGTTGAGTCAGGGCACGTTCGGCTTGGTTGGGTT
>NW_017059253.1:0-237 GCF_001483705.2 Eufriesea mexicana | reverse complement strand
GAATTATCCGCATACCAGTGTAAAGCACAAAAGTCAAAGCTATCCTAACCAAACACAGCGTACACTAAACAAAGCAAACGTTGTCTATCTCAACCTAACGTAAAGCGACCACTATTGCTGACCTCCCAAGAGTTAAGCAGAGCATAGTTAAGCAATGTAGAGCGCAAAAGTCCACAGAACAGCAATGTATAGCGCAAAAGTCTGAGCTATCCTATCCTAACCAAACCAAGCGCAACA
>NW_017059252.1:0-237 GCF_001483705.2 Eufriesea mexicana | reverse complement strand
TACAGTATTAAATGAAATATAGACAAATTTCCTTAATCAGCTTTAAATTATACAAATTTTTATTATATATACAATAAAAATTTAAAAGAATATAGATTTTTACCAACATTTAAATTTGCATGTTACTTAAATTTTAAGAAACTTCATAGAACAAGATTAAAGTAAAATGTGTAGTACAGTATTAAATGAAATATAGACAAATTTCCTTAATCAGCTTTAAATTATACAAATTTTTAT
>NW_017059251.1:0-237 GCF_001483705.2 Eufriesea mexicana | reverse complement strand
CGACTAGTAATAGCGGTCGCGGCACTTTAGTTTCAGCCAGCTTAAGTTTCGTTAGGTTAGGTTGGGTTAAGTTTGGTTAGGATAGCTCTGACCGTCGTGCTATGCGCTGCCATTCCGTAGGTTCTACTGATCTATTGTGCTCTACTGCATTCTGCTAGGCTATGTGGATGCCAAGACCTGTGTGCGCGGCACGTTATATTGAGTTATGCTACGCTTGGTTGGGTTAGTTTATGCCAG
>NW_017059250.1:0-237 GCF_001483705.2 Eufriesea mexicana | reverse complement strand
CATCTAATAGCTGACTATAGCACCAAAGTCAGAGCTATCCTCTCCGGACATAGGCAAACGTAATATAACCAAACGTATCCTATCTCAAACTAACGTGCCGCGACCACTATTGCTCGTCGCCACGGAGCCACGCAGCACACATTAGTGGATAGTAGGGCGCAGACATCCGTAGAGTCGCGATGTGTATCAGAAAAGTGAAAGCTGCCCAAACGTGACCCAAACCAGCAGAACATGGCC
>NW_017059249.1:0-237 GCF_001483705.2 Eufriesea mexicana | reverse complement strand
TACATCCATCCAGCCATACAACCACCCATCCATACATCCATCGATCCATACACCTATCCATCCGTACATCCATCCATTCATACATTCATGCATCCAAACATCCATATACCAATACTTACATACATCCATCCACTCCTACAACCAACCATCCATACATCCATCGATCCAAACATACATCCATCCATACATCCACCCAACCATCCATCCATCCATACATGCATCCATACAGACATCAAT
>NW_017059248.1:0-237 GCF_001483705.2 Eufriesea mexicana | reverse complement strand
GGAGGAAAGATGCTATTGGCGTGCTATAGCCATTGCAATGCTGCAGAATCGGGCTGGAAAATGCAATTTTATTGACATTTTCGACCAATATCGTCGTGAGCTGACGTCCTTCCATAAATAAGGAGGAAATATACTATTGGCCAGCTATAGCCATTGCAATCCTATAGTATCTGTTTGGAAAATTCAATTTTATTAACATTTACGACTAATATCGTGTCTAGCTAACTTTCTTGCATA
>NW_017059247.1:0-237 GCF_001483705.2 Eufriesea mexicana | reverse complement strand
TCGGCTCGTTAGGTCTAGTTAGGTTAGGCTTGGCTTGGATAGGTTAGGTTATGTTTGGTTAGTGTAGCTGTGACTTTTGCGTTATACGCTGCTATTCGGTCGATACATGCGCTCTGCGTTTCTCTACTAGACTCAGCTTGTCTGCGTGGAGGCCAGCATATGTGGCTGCGGCACGTTTGTTTGTGTTATGTCAGGATTGGTTTGGTTATTGTACGCTAAGTTTGGCTGGGATGGCTT
>NW_017059246.1:0-237 GCF_001483705.2 Eufriesea mexicana | reverse complement strand
CCTAACCCAAGCAAATGCAACCTAACCAAACAAAGCCTAACTCTACGTTACGAGCCGCGAGCAATATTGCTTGGCGCCCCAGGGTCCAGGGACAGGGTCCGCAGAAGTCCAGGGACAACAGTGTTTACCACGTAAGACTAGGGTATCCTCTCCTAACACAATCAAACATAGCCAAGCCAAACGTAGCCTAACTCAAACTAACGTGACGGGACCACACTTATTGGCCACCGCAGAGTC
>NW_017059245.1:0-237 GCF_001483705.2 Eufriesea mexicana | reverse complement strand
CTAGGAAGCTGGCTAACCACCATATTAGTCGAAAATGTCAATAAAATTGATTTTTCCAACCAGGCTCTTTTGCATTCCAATGGCAATAGCACGCCGATAGAATCTTTCGGCCTTATTTACGCAAGAAAGATAGTTAACCACGATATAAGCCGAAAATGTCAATAAAATAGAATGTTCCAGCCAGATTCTATACCATTGCAATGGTTATAACTTGCCAATATAATCTTTCCTCCATGT
>NW_017059244.1:0-237 GCF_001483705.2 Eufriesea mexicana | reverse complement strand
TGGATATGTTACGTTTGGTTAAGTAAGGTCAGGATATCTTTGACTTTTGTGCAATATACTCCATTGCGGTGGATTTCTGCGCCATACTCTGCTCTAATATCTTCCGCTTTGCTCTGAGGAGGGCTGCAATAGAGGTCTCGGCACGTTAGGATGAGTTATATTACGTTTGGTTGTGTTACCTTAGTAAAGGTTTGGCTAGTATGGATTTGACTCTTGAGCTATACGCTGCTATTTGGT
>NW_017059243.1:0-237 GCF_001483705.2 Eufriesea mexicana | reverse complement strand
TTAAGTTCCGTCTGGGAAGGTTTTAACCATCGTGCTGAACACGGTTTTTCGGGCGATTTCTGCGCTCCACTTTTCCCTGCTATATTCTGGTTGGCCCTTCGGCGGCCAGCAATGCTGGCCGCTGCACGTTAGGTTAGGGTATGTTACGTTCGGCAATGTGAGTATTCCCTATGATAGGATAGGATGGTCTTGACTCCTACGCTACACACCGGTATTCTGTGGACCTCTGCGCTCCAC
>NW_017059242.1:0-237 GCF_001483705.2 Eufriesea mexicana | reverse complement strand
GATTCAAGGCGTTAGGCGACCTGTTCTCCAAGCTATAACAGATTATAGATTTTGAATAGACCTTTCCTCTGGCAAGTAGATGGCTGTACTTGACATTGGATTGAAGGCGTTATTCTTTCTATTCATCAAGCTGTAGCAGGCTATATACTTTTCATAGACCTATTTTCTGGCAACTAGAAGTGTGTACTTGCCATTGGATTGAAGGCGATGGGCGACCTATTCACTAAGCTATAACAG
>NW_017059241.1:0-237 GCF_001483705.2 Eufriesea mexicana | reverse complement strand
GCTATTAGGTGGATCTCTGCGCCCTGCAGCGCTCAAATATTTTCAGCTTGGCTATGGGAAGGCTAGCGATAGTTGTCTCGGCACGTTATGATGAGTCATGTTGCGTTCGGTAGGTTGGGTTAGGCTATGTTTAGTCAGGAGAGCCTCAATTTTTGTGCTGTACGCTGCGATCCTATGGATTTATGCGCTCTACTGTCCTCTAGTAGCTCTGCTCGACTCTGGGAAGGCCAGCGATAG
>NW_017059240.1:0-237 GCF_001483705.2 Eufriesea mexicana | reverse complement strand
CTATTCTGCTTCGCTCTGGGGATGCCAGCAGCAGTGGTCTCGGCACCTTATATTCAGTTACGCTGCGTATGATAAGGTTAGGTTAGGCGAGGTTTGATAAGGGTACCCTAGATTTTTGTAACATACACGGATGTTCGGTGGATTTCTTCTCTCTACATTGCTCTACTATACACAGCTCGGCTCTGTGGAGGCGAGCAATAGCGGTCGCGTGACGTTAGTTTGTGTCAGGTTACGCTT
>NW_017059239.1:0-237 GCF_001483705.2 Eufriesea mexicana | reverse complement strand
TTAAGTTAGGTTTTGCAAAATTATGTTAGGTCAAGTCAGGTTATGTCAGGTCACGACAGGTCATGTCAGGTCTGGTCAGGTCATGTCAGGTCAGGTCAGGTCTGACCATGTCCGGTCAGTTCAGGTCAGGTCATGTCAGGTCAGGTCAGGTCAGGTCAGGTCAGTTAGTTCATCTCAGGGAGGCGCAGGTCTGGTCAGGTCTGGCCTTCTCAGGTCAGGTCACGTCGTGTCAGGCCT
>NW_017059238.1:0-237 GCF_001483705.2 Eufriesea mexicana | reverse complement strand
GCCGGGACCACTATTACTGTCCTCCCAAGATCAGAGCATAGCATAGTAGGGCGATGTAGAGCGGACAAATACGACGACTGGCAGTGTACAGTACAGAAGTCACAGCTGTCCTATCCTAACCTATCCAAACCTGGTAAAGCCAAACGCTAATATCCCGAGACCACTACCTCTGGACTCCCCAGAGCCGATCAGAGCATACTAGAGCACAGCAGGTCACAGAAATCCGCGGTATTGCAA
>NW_017059237.1:0-237 GCF_001483705.2 Eufriesea mexicana | reverse complement strand
ATATCGTGGTGAGCTATCTTTCTTGCGTAAATAATGCGGAAAGATTCTATTGGCGTGCTATTGCCATTGCAATGCCATAGAATCTGGCTGGAAATATCAATTTTATTGACATTTTCGTCTAATATGGTGGTAAGCTATCTTTCTTCCATATATCAGGAGGAGAGATTCTGTTGACATGCTATAGGCATTGCAATGCTGTAGAATCTTGCTCGAAAATTCAATTTTATTGACATTTTC
>NW_017059236.1:0-237 GCF_001483705.2 Eufriesea mexicana | reverse complement strand
ATGTATGTATGTATGGAAGGATGGATGTGTGGATGGATGGATGTATGGATGGATGGGGGTGTGTATGGATGGATGTATGGTTGGGTTGAGGTATGGATGGACGGATGTACGGATGTTTGGATGTATGGATGTATATATGAATGGATGTATGAATGGATGGATGTATCGAAGGATGGAAGTACCAATTGATGCCTTTATGGATGTGTGGATGTATGGATGGATGGATGCATGGATGGA
>NW_017059235.1:0-237 GCF_001483705.2 Eufriesea mexicana | reverse complement strand
AGCGTTATCCTGAGAAGGCTACGTTTGGTTAGTATAGGCTAGGTCAGGTATGGTTTGGATATCATTGACATCTGTGCTGTACACTGTAATGCGGCGGACTTTTGCGCTCTACGGTTCTCTGTTATATTCTGCTTGGCTCTGTGGAGGTCAACAATTGTGGCCGCGGCACGATAAGTTGAGTTAGACTACGTTTGGTTAGGCCACGTTTGTTTGGGTTAGGTTTGGATAGCTCTGACT
>NW_017059234.1:0-237 GCF_001483705.2 Eufriesea mexicana | reverse complement strand
TCAATAAAATTGAGTTTTCCAAACACATTCTGAAGCATAGCAATGCCTATCGCACCCCAATAGTATATTTCCTCCTTATTAATTCAATGAAGTTAGCTCACCACGATATTAGTAGAAAATGTCAGTAAAATTGAATTTCCCTTCCATATTCTATAGCTTTGCAATGCCCAGAGCTCGCCAACAGAATCTTTTCTCCTTATTTATGCAAGAAAGTTAACTCACCACGATATTAGACTA
>NW_017059233.1:0-237 GCF_001483705.2 Eufriesea mexicana | reverse complement strand
AGGCATTGCTACAGAATCCGTCTGGAAAGTTCAATTTTATTGACATTTTCAGGTAATATCGTTCTGTGCAAACTTTTCTGCATCAATAAGGAGGAAAGAACCGAGTGGTTTGCTATAGCCATTGCATTGCAATAGAATGTGTCTGAAAAGTTCAATTTTATTGACATTTTCGTTTAATATTGTGGTGAGCAAGCCTTCCTGCAATAATAAGGAGGAAATATCCTATTGGTTTGCTAT
>NW_017059232.1:0-237 GCF_001483705.2 Eufriesea mexicana | reverse complement strand
GGCTGGAAAATTCAATTTTGTTGACATTTTCGGATAATATCGTGGTGAGCTGACCTCCTTGCAATGATAAGGAGGAAAGATTCTATTGTCGTGCAATAGCCATCGTTATGCTATAGAATCAGC
Source organism: Eufriesea mexicana (assembly GCF_001483705.2). Classification (NCBI taxonomy): domain Eukaryota; kingdom Metazoa; phylum Arthropoda; class Insecta; order Hymenoptera; family Apidae; genus Eufriesea; species Eufriesea mexicana. The sequence continues at coordinate 114 of NW_017059232.1, read as the reverse complement.
ATGGAAAATTGAATTTTATTGACATTTTCAAATAATATCGTGGTGAGACAGCTTTTTTGCATAAATAAGGAGGAAAGATTCAATTTGCGCGCTATACCCGTTGCAGTGCTATAG
>NW_017059231.1:0-237 GCF_001483705.2 Eufriesea mexicana | reverse complement strand
GAACCACTAATGTTATACCTGCCAGATATCGAGGGATTAGCCTAAGCTGATGGGGATCTCAATCTTAGCGAGACTTTGTGAGGTCAACACATGTGTGAAACTCATTCAGAACTTCCTCAAATTTTCCCCCTTAAATATCCTTTTTTCTTTCTTTTCATCTTATTTTAGAGTCAATTGCAATCAATTTCGATGAAAATTTTAAATAAATATGATGTTATGACATTTTGACTTTTGAAA
>NW_017059230.1:0-237 GCF_001483705.2 Eufriesea mexicana | reverse complement strand
TACAGTTTGCGGCTGGAAAATACAATTTTGTTGACATTTTCGACTAATATCGTGGTGTGCTAGATTCCATGCGTAAGTAAGGAGGAAAGAACCTCTTGGCATGCTATAGCCGTCGCAGTGCTATAGAATATGGCTTGAAAGTTCAATTTTAATGACATTTTCGACTAATATTGATGTGAACTAACTTTCTTGCATAAATAAGGAGGAAAGATTGTATTAGCGTGCTATTACCATTGT
>NW_017059229.1:0-237 GCF_001483705.2 Eufriesea mexicana | reverse complement strand
GAAGGATCCAATTGGCGTGCTATAGCCGTCGCAATGCTATAGAATATGGATGGAAAATTCAAGGTTTTTTACATTTTCGACTAATATCGTGGTGAGCTATCTTTCTTGCATAAATAAGGAGGAAAGAAACTATTGGCGAGCTATAGCCATTGCATTTATACAGAATGTGTTTGTAAAATTCAAATTATTGACATTTTCGTCTAACATCGTGGTGAGCTAACTTTCTTGCGTATATAA
>NW_017059228.1:0-237 GCF_001483705.2 Eufriesea mexicana | reverse complement strand
AGCTCACCGCGATATTAGTCGAAAATGTCAAAAGAATTGAATTCTCCAGCCCTATTCTATAGCATTGCAATGGCTATAACTTGCCAGTAGAATCCTTCCTCCTTACACATGCAAGGATGTCAGCTCGCAACGATAATAGTCGATGACGTCAATAAAATTGAGTTTTCCTCCCACATGCTATAGAATTGCAATGGCCATAGCTGGCCAATAGAATCTTTCCTCCTTATTTATGCAAGA
>NW_017059227.1:0-237 GCF_001483705.2 Eufriesea mexicana | reverse complement strand
CCACGATATTAGTCGAAAATGTCAATAAAATTGTATTTTCGAGGCAGATTCTATAGCACTCAAGTGGGTATAGCGTGCCAATAGAACCTTTCCTCCTTATGTATGCAAGTATGTGAGCTCAACCCGATATGAGTCGAAAATGTCAGTAAAATTAAACTTTTCAGCCAGATTCTTTAGCACTGCAATGGCTATAGCGTGCCAAGAGAATCTTTCCTCCTTGTTTATGCAAGGAATTTA
>NW_017059226.1:0-237 GCF_001483705.2 Eufriesea mexicana | reverse complement strand
CCTGACCTGACCTGACCTGACCTGACCTGACCTGACCTGAACTGACCTGTCCTATCCTGACCTGAACTGAACTGACCTGAATTGTCCAGAGGAGACCTGACCTGACGTGGCCTGACCATACCTGGCCGAACTGATCTGACCAGACCTGACCAGACCAGAACTGGCCTGACCAGGCCTGACCTGACCTGACCTGACTGATCTGACCTGACATGACCTGACCTGGACAGACCTGACCTG
>NW_017059225.1:0-237 GCF_001483705.2 Eufriesea mexicana | reverse complement strand
GGATATCTTTGACTTTCGTGCTGTACACAGCCATTCTATGTTCCTCCTCGCTCTACTCTACTCAAATATGCTCTGCTTGGTGCTGGGGCGGCCAGCAGTTGATGTCTCGGCTCGTTGCGGTTTGTTATTCTATGTTTGGTTACGTTAGGTTAGGGCAGGACAGGTTAGGATATATTTGACTTTTGTGCTATACATTGCTATTCGGTTAACTTCTGAGCTCTGCTGCGCTCTAGTATA
>NW_017059224.1:0-237 GCF_001483705.2 Eufriesea mexicana | reverse complement strand
TAAAATCGGATTTACTGACAAGACTCTTCTTTAGCTATTTTTCTTCTTTCAAAATCCTATCCTATTTACAACACTCTTATTGTACATCAATGGGGCTCGATTCGTAAATAAATATATATATAAATAAATTATTCGCAACTAAAATAGTTTAAAGAAAACTATATTTATTATACCATAATTTCTTTCCACTTCGGTTATAAAAGCCACATTTATATCTCCCGTTTTCAGTGATCTTTG
>NW_017059223.1:0-237 GCF_001483705.2 Eufriesea mexicana | reverse complement strand
TGGATGCCAGCAATATTGCTCTCGGCACGATAATATGAGTTACGTTACGTTCGGTTGCGCTACATTTCACTAGGTATGGATACTATAGCCTTGACTTTTGCGCTATAGTTTTTCGATGGATTTCCGTTTTCCCCTGCGCTGTATCATGTTACGCTTGGCTCCGATGAGTCCAGAAATATTTGCCTCATCACTTTATGTTGAGTTACGCTACGCTTGGGTAGGAAAGATTCGGTCACG
>NW_017059222.1:0-237 GCF_001483705.2 Eufriesea mexicana | reverse complement strand
GGATCACCAGGATATTAGTCGAAAGTGTCAATAAAATTACATTTTCTAACCACATTCTATATCATTGCAGTGTCTATTTCACGAGAATAGAATCTACACTGCTTATTAGGCGAGAAAGATAGCTCACCACGATATTAGTCGAAACTGTCAATAATATTGTACTTTCCTGCCAGTTTCTATAGCATTGCAAAGCCTATAGCACGCCGATAGAATCTTTCCTCCTTATTTATGCAAGAA
>NW_017059221.1:0-237 GCF_001483705.2 Eufriesea mexicana | reverse complement strand
AATTATATTTTCCACCCAGATACTATAGCACTGCAACGGCTATAGCACGCCAACGGAATTTTGTCTCCTTATTTATGCAAGAATGTTAGCTCACAACGATATTGGAAGAATATGATATTAAAGTTGGATTTTCCAGCCAGATTCTGTAGCATTACAATGGCTATAGCACGCCAGTAGTATCTTTCTTCCTTATTTATGCAAGAAGATTAGCTCACCAAGATATTGGATGAAAATGTT
>NW_017059220.1:0-237 GCF_001483705.2 Eufriesea mexicana | reverse complement strand
ACATTCCACACATCGTTAGGTAATTTTAAGTTTGATATATTAATTAACGTAGATCTTTAGAATTTGATTAAATGGTGACTAAGAGTCACCTCTCGAGTGCAAAGGGTTAATTGTATTACGATTATGATTAACAATAAACAATCTCTATGCAGGAAGATCTATATAATCAAGATTGCAGTTTCAAATTTTGTATCTTTAATATCGTAATTATTGGAGATACTATATATCTTATTATAA
>NW_017059219.1:0-237 GCF_001483705.2 Eufriesea mexicana | reverse complement strand
AATTCTATTCGGTAACCTCTCGAGGGTTACGTTCAAATCAGGATATCGTTTACTTAATATTAATATTCGTTCTTTGATATATTTTTGTTTTGTTCAGTAATCTTCTATTGCATATTTTGTACGATAATTTGTTGATTTTTTCCCTCGATTTTTTAAATATTTTGATATTAATGTTCTTCGATGTATTCGCTTTAACGTTATTTCCTGTTATTTAGTTATACTCCTATTCGGGTATTC
>NW_017059218.1:0-237 GCF_001483705.2 Eufriesea mexicana | reverse complement strand
TCTGGCCAGCAGATGGCTGTACTTGCCATTGGATTGAAGGCGTCAGGCGATCTAATCACCAAGTTATGACGGCTTGCAGACTTTGAATATACTTATTCTCCGGCAAGTAGATGGCTGTGCTTGCCATTGAATTGTAGGCGTTAGGCGATCTAGTCACCAAGGAATAACAGGTTATAGATTTTGGATAGACCTATTTTCTGGCAAGTAAAAGTCTGTACTTGCCATTGGATTGAAGGC
>NW_017059217.1:0-237 GCF_001483705.2 Eufriesea mexicana | reverse complement strand
CTATTCGGCGGATTTTTCCGCTCTACTGTGCCGTAATATGTTCAGGTTATATCTGGGGGGGGGGGCGCCAATGCTGGTACCGGCACGCTACGTCGCGTTAGGCCACGTTTGGTTATTCCCGGTTGTGTCAGGTTACGCCTGGATATCTTTGACTTCTGTGCTATGCAATACTCTTTGCTGGCTTTCTGCTATCTATTTTGCTCTAGCATGTGCAGCTTGAATCTAGGGAGGCCTGCA
>NW_017059216.1:0-237 GCF_001483705.2 Eufriesea mexicana | reverse complement strand
ACGTCCACCTTTCTACACATCCATCCATCCATACATCAACCCATCCAAACATCCATCGAACCATACATCCATCGAACCATACATCCATCGATCCATACAGGCACCCACCCATGCATCCATCGATCCATACATCTATCCATCCATAGATCCACCGATACATACAACCATACATTCATTCATACGTACATCCATACATTCGTACATCCATACATCCACACATCCATACATCCAAAAATC
>NW_017059215.1:0-237 GCF_001483705.2 Eufriesea mexicana | reverse complement strand
ATGTATGTACGGATGTATTCGATGGTGTATGTGTGTATGTATGAATGAATGTATGTATGGGTGTATGTATGGTTGTATGTGTTTATGTATGTATGAATGGATGGAAGGATGGACACATCGGTGGATGGATGTATGGATGTATGGGTTTACGGATCGATGGACGTGTGGATGGGATGATGTACGAATGTATGCATGTACGGATGTGTGGATGTATGGATGTATATATGTATGGATGTA
>NW_017059214.1:0-237 GCF_001483705.2 Eufriesea mexicana | reverse complement strand
TATAGCACAAAAGTGATAGCTATACCCTCCTAACCTTAACTAAGGTAGCGTAACCATACGCGATTTAAGACCTCCAAACGTGCTGGGACCACTATTGATGCAATGCACGGAGCCAAGCAGAATTCATTAGAGCCGAGTAGCGCGCATTAGTTCACGGAATAGCAGTGCTCTGGAATATACTGCTTGCCTCTGTGGAGGCAAGCAATAGTGGCCGCTGCACGTTAGGCTTTGTTAGGT
>NW_017059213.1:0-237 GCF_001483705.2 Eufriesea mexicana | reverse complement strand
TTTCGAGGAAGATTCTATAGCTTTGCAATGCCTATAGCACGCCAATAGAACCTTTCCACCTTAATTATGCAAGAAAGTTAACTGGCAGCGATATTAGCCGAAAATGACTATAAACTTGGATTTTCCAGCCAGATTCTACAGCATTGCAGTGGATATAGCACGCCGAAGGGATCATTCCTTCTTACCTATGCAAGGAAGTAAGCTCACCACGATATCAGTAGAAAATGTCAGTAAAAT
>NW_017059212.1:0-237 GCF_001483705.2 Eufriesea mexicana | reverse complement strand
GCACCGTAGTGCTCAGAAATCCGCCGCATTGAAGCGAATAACACAAAAGTCGAAGATATCCTAACCTAACCAGGCCTAACCTAACCGAACCAAACGCCGCATAGCTCAACACTACTCACGGCATACCCAGAACCAAGCAGAATATAGTAGAGCACAGTAGATCGCAGAAATCCCCCGCATTGCAGTGCATAGGACAAAAGTGGAAGATACCCTCACCTAACCTGTCCTAAGCTAGCC
>NW_017059211.1:0-237 GCF_001483705.2 Eufriesea mexicana | reverse complement strand
GTCATCATCGGGTCGAATGTCCAGTGGTAAGTCCCGGTTTGGATCTAAATCTTGGTCAACACTGTATATTACATCAGCCTGGATCCGGAGTGCATACACTGCTAGGCATGGATACGACGCGTACAGATAATGCGTCGTTTCGTCGACGCGACTAAACCAACCGATAGAACGATCATCATCGGTAGAGATTCGATATATTTTCTCGGTTTGGCACGAAAACGCAATTCCCTGTTGTTA
>NW_017059210.1:0-237 GCF_001483705.2 Eufriesea mexicana | reverse complement strand
TGTAATTCCTATTAATTAATAAAATTCTCGAACTAGTAATAATTAAATAATTATTAATTATTAGTGCAATATTAAATAATAAATAGAATAATAAAAATTGCATAATCACTGCAAAATACAGCAGATCAAAGATTTATGCTTTTATTATACTGTACACTTCCATATTTGCAAACTTTTTACATATTTTGATATTAATTATTTTTAATATTTCCAAAAATTAATGCTCCAATAATACAA
>NW_017059209.1:0-237 GCF_001483705.2 Eufriesea mexicana | reverse complement strand
TGAACATATTAGATCGCATTAGAATTCGGAAATCAACCGAATAGCAGTGAGTAGCGCATAAGAGAAAGAAGCCTATCCTAACCTAGCCAAACGTGACATGTCCAAACGTAGCGTTTACTCGTCCTAACGTGCCGACACAACTGTTGGTGGCCTCCTCAGGTCCAAGTAGAATACACTACGGCACGGCAGAACTCAGAAGTACACCGCACTGCAGTGAACAGCACAAAAGCCGTAGAT
>NW_017059208.1:0-237 GCF_001483705.2 Eufriesea mexicana | reverse complement strand
CCGCGCCTCCATCCATCCATACATCCATCTATCCATACATCCATACATATATATATCCATCCATACATACATTCATTCATCCATCCATACATACACCCATACTTCAATCCATGCATACATCCATTCTTCCGTAAATCCATTCATCCTTAGATGCGACCGTCCATACCTCAATACATCCATACGTACATCCATCCATACGGCCATCAATGCATACATCCATCCATCCATACACCCATC
>NW_017059207.1:0-237 GCF_001483705.2 Eufriesea mexicana | reverse complement strand
TTGACATTTTCGGCTAATATCGTGATGACATAACATTCTCGCATATATAAGTAGGACAGATTCAACTGGCGTGCTATAGGCATTGCAATGCAATGGAATCTTCATGGAAAATTCAATTTCATTGACATTTTCGACTAATTGCGTGTTGAGCTATCTTCCTTGCATAGGAAAGGGGGAAAGATACTATTGGCCTGCTATAGGCTTTGCAATGCTATAGAATCTGGCTGGAAAGTTCAA
>NW_017059206.1:0-237 GCF_001483705.2 Eufriesea mexicana | reverse complement strand
TCCTACCAATAGTGGTGACTCAAAGTGAAATTAATTTCTAATTTACCAATGGCAGTGACTTGGTGTACAATTGACTCTCTATCAATAGAGGTGACTTGGAGTCAAATTGACTTCCTACCAATAGTAGTGACTCAAAGTGAAATGAATTCCTAATTTACCAATAGCAGTGACTTAAAGTCAAATGACTCCCTACCAATAGTGGTGACTCGAAGTGAAATTAATTATTTAACAATAGCA
>NW_017059205.1:0-237 GCF_001483705.2 Eufriesea mexicana | reverse complement strand
CTCTTCGGTGGGTTTCTACGCTCTACTCTGATCTAATGTTCCCCGCTTTGCTCTGCCAATTCCTGAAGTAGTGGCCGCGACGCGTTAGGTTGTGTCACGTTACGTTCTTATAGGTTAAGTTTGTGTTTGTTTGGGGTATCTTTGACCTTCGTGACGTGTACTGCCATTCTATGAACCTCAGCGCCCTGTTCTCCTCTTGTATGCCCTGTTTTGCGGCGGGGAGGCTAGCCATACTGG
>NW_017059204.1:0-237 GCF_001483705.2 Eufriesea mexicana | reverse complement strand
TATGTTTGTTCGTGTTGGGTCAGTGTAGCTTTGACTTTCGCGCCATACACTGTTATTCTTTGAACTTCTGCACTCTACTGTGCTCTACCGTATTCTGCATGGCCCTGGGGTGTCCCGCAATAGTGGTCGCGTCTCGCTATGTTGAGTTAGGCTTCGTTTAGTTAGGTTACACTGCCCTGGGTTAGGCATGGATGGCTTTGACTTTTCTCCTATACACTGCGACTCAACGCACCTCGG
>NW_017059203.1:0-237 GCF_001483705.2 Eufriesea mexicana | reverse complement strand
ATACTACTGGCGTGCTATAGCCGTCGCAATGCAATAGAATCTGGCTGGAAAGTTCAATTTTATAGACATTTTCGACTTATATCGTGGTGAGCTAGCTTTCTTGCATAAAAATGTGGAAAGATGCTCATGGCGAGCTGTAGCCATTGCAGTGCTGTAGAATACGGCTGGAAAGTTCAATTTTATTGACATTTTCGAATAATATCGTGGTGAGCTATATTTCTTTCTTAAATTAGGAGG
>NW_017059202.1:0-237 GCF_001483705.2 Eufriesea mexicana | reverse complement strand
AAGCCTAACCAAAGCGAACATAACCTAACCAAACGTATACTATCTCGACCTAAAGCGCCGTGAACACCATTGCTGGCCCCTCCAGAGCGAAGCAGAACATACTAGAGCACAGAGGAGCGTACAAGTCCACCGAATAGCAGCGTATACCACGAAAGTCAAATCTAGCGAAACCTTAGCGAAACTAGCATAACGTAACCAAACGTAATATAACGGAACCTAACGGTCCGAGACCACAAA
>NW_017059201.1:0-237 GCF_001483705.2 Eufriesea mexicana | reverse complement strand
GATAGTTCTGACTTTCGTGTTATACGCAGTTATTCGGTGGATTTCTGCGCTCTACTGTGCTCTGCTACACTCCGCATGGCCCAGAGGTGGCCAGCAATAGTGGTCGCTGCATGTTGTATTGTGTTATACTATGTTTATCTAGGTAACGTTAGTTTGGGTTAGGTATGCATAGCTTTGACTTTTCTGATACACGCCGCGGTTCCTTCGATTTCTTTGCGCTTCTCTCCTCTTATATGT
>NW_017059200.1:0-237 GCF_001483705.2 Eufriesea mexicana | reverse complement strand
ACAATCTTAAAATAACCAAACGTAAGCTGTCGAAACCTAACGCACCGCGACCACTATTGCTAGGCTCCCCAGGGTAGGTCGGAGCATACTAGAGGACAGTAGAGCTCAGGAATCCATAGAACCGCAGTCTATAGCACAAAAGTCATAGCTATCCCAACAAAACACATGTTATCTTAACCTAACCATACGTAACATGACTCAACCTAACGTGCCGCGACCGCTATTGCTCGCATCCTT
>NW_017059199.1:0-237 GCF_001483705.2 Eufriesea mexicana | reverse complement strand
AGGCGTTAGGCGATCTATTCACCAAGCTATAACAGACAATAGATTTTGAATAGACCTATTCTCCTGCAAGTAGGTGGCTGTACGTGCCATTGGATTGACGGCGTTTGGCGATCTGTTCACCAAGCGATAACATGTCATAGATTTTAAATAGACCTATATTCTGCCCAGCAGATGTCTGTACTTGCCATTGGATTGAAGGAGGTTGGCGCCCTATTCGCCAAGCTATAACAGATGATA
>NW_017059198.1:0-237 GCF_001483705.2 Eufriesea mexicana | reverse complement strand
AATTGTTCGACCCTAAAACCTGGCTGTTGGAAGACCGTAATGGGTCTTCTTTGTTCCAGACGGAACAGGCAATGTACCTACGTTGTAGCATTTGCTATAACGTAAAGACCAAAATGTAGGTTATAATATAATAAAATTTCGTTATTTGACAAGTGTACATGGATCTAATTACAGAATTGAATATGAGAAATTGACGAAGAAGCAAGAAAAGAATGCAAAAGAGAAAATAGTGCTAAC
>NW_017059197.1:0-237 GCF_001483705.2 Eufriesea mexicana | reverse complement strand
GAATGCAAAATTCAATTTTATTCACATTTTCGACTAATACCGTTGTGGGCTAACTTCCTTGCATACGTAAGGAGGAAAAATCCTTTTGGAGTGCTATAGCCATCGCAATGCAGAAAAATCTGTCTGGAAAATTCAATTTAAGTGACATTTTTGACTAATATCGTGCTGAGCCAGCTTCCTAACATAAATAAGGAGAAAAGATTCTATTGGCGTGCTATAGGCACATCAATGCTATCG
>NW_017059196.1:0-237 GCF_001483705.2 Eufriesea mexicana | reverse complement strand
ATACTAGTTCACAGTAGAGCGCAGAAGACCACCGAATGTCAGTGTACAGCACAACAGTTAGAGGTATCTTAACCAAGCATGGTCTATACCAACCTAAATGAACGTAGCCTGACTCATCTTAACGGGCCGAGACCATCCTTCACGGCCTTGCTAGTGCCAAGCTGAAAATATTACAGCACTGTAGGGCGCAGGAATCCACGTAATAGCAGAATACAGCACTAAAGACAAAGCTATCCC
>NW_017059195.1:0-237 GCF_001483705.2 Eufriesea mexicana | reverse complement strand
GTGTTAGGTAAGGTTAGCTTTGACTTGGTGAGCTCGTGCGTACGCTCCCCTTTGCGGCCGGGCTGTATGCGCCTGCCCGCGCGCAGGAGCAAGCGAGCTCCAACGCCGGCCTGCGCGCGAGGCCTGTACTGGTGTCCTCGGCGGACTCGGTCGCGGGCGCTATCCCGTGGCGGCCCCGATGACGCCCAGCCGAAGGCCCCGGTCGCGGCCCCGGTCGTAACCGGGAAGGATGCAGAG
>NW_017059194.1:0-237 GCF_001483705.2 Eufriesea mexicana | reverse complement strand
CTTGTCTCCAGACTCACAGTTGCAATCCTTACACAACGACCAACTACTTGACCCATTAGATCATTCCATATCCGAATTCCGGAATACTAAAGCGACCAAAACAAATATTCACTATGTGACAACAACGATATCCACAATTGTAACATAACCTCTCCTAATTTTCCCTGTCTTCAGACCCATTCGTCCAATTTTTACTTTAAGCCTGTCCACGAAAGAGGCTCCTGTCTTTTAATTGTA
>NW_017059193.1:0-237 GCF_001483705.2 Eufriesea mexicana | reverse complement strand
TTTATGCGAAAATCGTTGCCAATTATCGAGCATGCCCCCCGACCGTGGACGTTTCAAAATTTATTCGCTTTTCGTGGACTTCGACGCTTCTTTCCGTCATCGATACGCTGCAGAAATCCCTCGCGATCTTCTCGCGCAGTTCCATAATTGCTCTACTCGGAGTATTCCAACGGGAGATGTTTTCGTTCCTCGAGTTCCACGGTTCTTCCACTCGTTTCGCTCGCGTTTATTCATCGA
>NW_017059192.1:0-237 GCF_001483705.2 Eufriesea mexicana | reverse complement strand
AATGGCTACAGCACGCCAATCGAACCTATCCTCCTTATTTATGCAAAAAAGGTAGCTCACCACAATATTATTCGAAAATGTCAGTTAGAATTTTATTTTACAGCCAGATACTATTGAAATGCAATGGCTATAGCACGCCAATAGAATCCACCCTCATTATTTTAGCAAAAAAGGGAGCTCACTACGATAATGGTCGTAACTGGCAATAAAATTGTATTTTCCAGCCAGATTCTACAG
>NW_017059191.1:0-237 GCF_001483705.2 Eufriesea mexicana | reverse complement strand
GTCGAAAATGTCAATAAAATTGTATTTTCCAGCAAGTTCCTATAGCATTGCAATGCCTATATCACGCCAGTAGAATCTTTCCTCCTTATATATCCAACAAAGCTAGGTCACCGCGATATTAGTTGAAAATGACAATAAAAAAGTATTCTCCGGCCAGATCCTATAGGATTGCAGTGGCTGTAGCACGCCACTAGAGTCTCTCCTCTTTATTTATGCAAGAAAGATAGCCCACCACGA
>NW_017059190.1:0-237 GCF_001483705.2 Eufriesea mexicana | reverse complement strand
TACATACATCCACACGAACATCCATAAACTAATCCATACCCCCATATATACATCCATTCACTCCCTCAACCATACATGCACCCATACATCTATACATACGTCCATACATACAGCCACTCGTACATGCATTCACCGATTCACCCTTACATCCACCCATACCACCATCCATAGATACATCCATTCATACATACATACATACAATCATAAATACATCCATACGTTCATCCTTACGTACAT
>NW_017059189.1:0-237 GCF_001483705.2 Eufriesea mexicana | reverse complement strand
ATTATGGCCATAGCCCGCCAATAGAATATTTCATTCTTATTTATGCAATACAGCTATTTCATCACGATAGTAGTCGAAAATGTCTATTAAAATGTATCTCCCAGCCAGATTCAATAGCACAGCAAAGGCTATAGCACGCCAGAAGAGTATTTCCTCCTTCTATATGCAAGAAAGAAGGTCGCCACGATAGTAGTCGATAATGTCAATAAAATTGAATTTTCCAGGCAGATTCTATAG
>NW_017059188.1:0-237 GCF_001483705.2 Eufriesea mexicana | reverse complement strand
AGCTTGGAGAATACGTCGCCCAACGCCTTCAATCCAATGGCAAGAACAGCCATCTTCTTGCCAGAGAATTGGTCAATTCAAAATCTTTAACCTGTTATAGCTTGGTGAATGGATCGTCGAACGCCTTCAATCCGATGGCAAGTACAGCCGTCTACTTGCCAGAGAATAGTTCTGTTCAAAATCTATAATCTCTTATAGCTTGGTTAAGAGGTTGCCTTACGTCTTCAACTAATGACA
>NW_017059187.1:0-237 GCF_001483705.2 Eufriesea mexicana | reverse complement strand
CAATAACGGACCGCATAGCAGTGTGTAGCACAAAAGTTAAAAATATCCAAACCTAACCTGTCCCAACCTAACCTGACCGAGCGTAGCCCAACTAAACATAGCGTGCCGAGGATGCTATTGCTGGACCATTGAGAGACAAGCAGAGCATATTAGAGTGCTGTAGGGCACAGTGACCCACCGAATAGCGGTGTATAGCATAAAAGTCGATGCTAAACTTTCGTGACCTAACCAGTCGTA
>NW_017059186.1:0-237 GCF_001483705.2 Eufriesea mexicana | reverse complement strand
TCAAAATTTTCACTAACACGAATCACTAATAGGTTTTCGTTGGGCACAGTGAAGATACCCACCCATTTATTTTGTCAAAGAAACTACTAATTCGTATCGCTAAAAATATAGTAATTAAGATATGCTTCTGCAACGTTTAACGTTAATTATGGCACGCGCCATTGGAACTTAAATCGTAGGGCAAGAGGTTAATGTATCATCGATAGTTTCAATAAAAATATCAATTTATGATGTGAT
>NW_017059185.1:0-237 GCF_001483705.2 Eufriesea mexicana | reverse complement strand
ATCTCGAGCTGTGACGGATCTGCCTTATGCCTTTCTAGAGTTACAGTAGAAACGACATCATCTCTGAACAATAATTCTCCACGGTTACAGTGCTCCGTTGATGGATGTACGGAGTACCGTACTCCCGATTTTAAATAGCTGTGGCCATAACGGTACTATGCGTTGATTATTCTCGAAATGCTTTTATATTCATGTTATCAGTGAACAAATTAATACAGCGGCTAATGTACTGTTATG
>NW_017059184.1:0-237 GCF_001483705.2 Eufriesea mexicana | reverse complement strand
AAGGTTATATATTTTGATTAGACCTAATCTCTGGCAAGTAGATGGCTGTACTTGCCGTTGGTTTAAGACGTTAGGCGAACTATTCTCCAAGCTATGACAGATTATAGATTTGGAATATGCCTATTCTCTGGCAAGTTGATGGCTGCACTTGCCATAGGATTGAAGGCGTTAGGTGATCTATTCACCAAGATATAACAGATTATGTATTTTGAATAGACCTATTCTCTGGCAATTGGT
>NW_017059183.1:0-237 GCF_001483705.2 Eufriesea mexicana | reverse complement strand
CATTAGTCGAAAATGTCAACAAAATTATATATTCCAGCCACATTCTATGTCATTGCAATGGCTGTAGCACTCAGAAAGCATCTTTCCTCCTTACTTATGCAAGGAAGTTACCTCACAACGTTATTAGTCGAAAATGTCAATAAAATTGATTTTTCCTACCAGATTCTACTGCACTGCAATGCCTATAGCACACCAACAGAATACTTCCTCCTTATTTATGCAAGCGAGTTAGCTCAC
>NW_017059182.1:0-237 GCF_001483705.2 Eufriesea mexicana | reverse complement strand
CGAGGTAAGATTCTATTGGTTTGCTATAGCCATTGCATTGCAATAGAATATGTCTGAAAAGTTAAAATTTAATGACTTTTTGGACTAATATCGTGGTGAGCAATATATTCTACATACATAAGGAAGAAAGATCCTATTGGTTTGTTATAGCTATTGCATTGCAATATAATCTGGCTGAACTGTTCAATTTTATTGACATTTTCGTCTAATATTGCGGTAATCAAACCTTTCTGCGTA
>NW_017059181.1:0-237 GCF_001483705.2 Eufriesea mexicana | reverse complement strand
CATTAAATTTGATATATTAATTAACATCGATCTTCCAAATTCTATAAAATGGTGACTGAGGGTCACCTCTCGAATGCAAAGGGTTAACATTTTAATGGCCGCTCGTACATGTGTATGATAGCCGGAACAACTGTTATTGTCCGCTCACACAACACGTGTGTGATGCTACCGTCGATTAATAATTAATAATTATCACACAAAGGAAAAATATTAAATTTATTGTTAACCCTTTGCACT
>NW_017059180.1:0-237 GCF_001483705.2 Eufriesea mexicana | reverse complement strand
AATACATCCATACACCCATACATCCGTACATCCATACATTCGTACACCCATACATACATCCATGCATCCATACATCCATACATACAAACATCCATACATCCATACATTCATTCATCCATACATGCATACATCCATACATCCATACATCCATCCATCCGCATATCCGTCCAACCGTACATCCATCCATTCATACATCATCCCATCCATACGTCCATCGATCCGTACATCCATACATCC
>NW_017059179.1:0-237 GCF_001483705.2 Eufriesea mexicana | reverse complement strand
AAAATACCATCCGAGTCAACCCCCTATGAAAAAGATTAAAACTTCCCAAGGACCGATAAACAAATTGACAATTTAAACTTCCACTTCCACAAGAACCACCAAACTTTACATACATCCCTTCAACCAACATATCGCTAATAGGAAGAAATTCACCCACCATTTACACGGCTTGACAACCAATGACAGCAACCCCTAACTTATAAAATACGCGAAGACAGGAGAGCAGACACAGTCAAA
>NW_017059178.1:0-237 GCF_001483705.2 Eufriesea mexicana | reverse complement strand
TGTGTGTATGGGAGTATGTATGGAAGTATGTATTGATGTATGTATGGATGAATGGATGGATGTGTGATCGGATATAATTACGGATGTATGGATGCGTGTATGGAAGGTCGTATGTATCGATGCATGTATTGATGGGTGTGTGGATGTGTGTACGGATGTATGCATGGATGTATATATTGATGTATGTATGGATGTATGGATGGATGGTTGGGTTGGTGGGTGGATGTATGGATGGAT
>NW_017059177.1:0-237 GCF_001483705.2 Eufriesea mexicana | reverse complement strand
GCCTCCAGAGAGCAGAGCAGAACGTAGTAGACCAATATAGAGCACAGAAGTCCACCGAATAGCTGTGTAAAGCACAGAAAGCGAAGCAAGCCTATCCTAACCTAGCCAAAAGTAGCACAACCGAACTCAGCGTAACGCAGACTATCGTGCCGAGTCCAACAACGCTGCCCTCCGCATAGCCATGCAGGACGTACTAGAGCACAGTGGAGGGCGGAAATCCGCCGAATTGAAGTGTAA
>NW_017059176.1:0-237 GCF_001483705.2 Eufriesea mexicana | reverse complement strand
TCGCCTCACGAGAGCTAACGTGGGTATAGCAGAGCAATGCAGAACGCAGGAATCATCCGAATAGCAGCGTATAGCAAAAAGTGAGGGACAGCCTAAACAAACCTGAGCTAGCCTAACATAATCAAGCGTAGCCTAAATGAACCTAACGTGCCGAAACCGCTATTGCTGGTCTCTCCAGCCGAAGCAGAGCATACTAGACCAGAGTAGAGCTCAGAAATATATCGCAAATCAGTGCAT
>NW_017059175.1:0-236 GCF_001483705.2 Eufriesea mexicana | reverse complement strand
TAACAGTTTCTGCTAATACCGTGGTGAGTTAACTTCCTCGCACAATTAGGGAGGAAAGATTCTACTGGCGTGCAATAAGCATTGCAATGCTATAGAATCTTCCTGGAACATACAATGTTATTGACATTTTCGACTAATATCGTGGTGAGCTAACTTCCTTGCATAAGTATGGATGAAAGATACTTTTGGTGTGCTATAGACATTGCAATGCTGCAGAATCTGGCTGGAAGATTCAC
>NW_017059174.1:0-237 GCF_001483705.2 Eufriesea mexicana | reverse complement strand
CCACGATATTAGTAGAAAATGTCAATAGAATTGAATTTTCCAGCCAGGCTCTATATCATTACAATGGCTTTAGCCTTCCAATAGAGTCTTTCCCCATTATTTATGCTTGAAAGCTAGCTCACCATGATGTTATTGGAACATGTCAATAAAAATGTATTTTCCAGCCAGATTCTTTATCATTGCAATGGCTATAATACGTCACTAGTACCTTTGCTCCAAATTTATGCACGAAAGTTA
>NW_017059173.1:0-237 GCF_001483705.2 Eufriesea mexicana | reverse complement strand
TATATTCTGCTTGGCTCTGTGGATGCCGGCAGCAGCGGTCGCGACACGTTATGTTCAGTTTTGTTACGTTTGGTTAGGTAAGAATATGTCAGGCTGGTTAGGGCAACCTCGACATTCGCGACATACGCTGATGTCCTGTGGATTTCCGCGCCCATAATTGCTATATTATGCTCTGCTCGACCCAGGGGTGGCGAGCAATAGTGGCCATGGCACTTTACGTTGAATCATGTTACGTTC
>NW_017059172.1:0-237 GCF_001483705.2 Eufriesea mexicana | reverse complement strand
TTAACCTTCAAGTGGTGACTACTATTTCCATGGCACAAGTGGTAACGTGACGTCAGATTGACATCCTATCGATAGAGGAAATTTGACGCCAATTTGACTCCCTGTCAATGGTAGTGACATGACGTCAATTTGACGTGTCCTTAGATGCAGGTATATTCTATTTGTATCGAGACGCCATCGTTTGAAATTTGACTTTGAGTCACCTCTATTGATACCGAGTGTTAGGTGTCAATTTCA
>NW_017059171.1:0-237 GCF_001483705.2 Eufriesea mexicana | reverse complement strand
TAGACCTATTCTCTGGCAAGTAGATGGCTGTATATGCCATCGGATTGAATGCGATAGGTCATGTATTCACCAAGCAATAACAGGTTATAGATTTTGAATAGGCGTATTCTGTGGCAAGTAGACGGCTGTACTTGCCATCGGTTTGAAGGCGTTAGGCGATCTATACTCCATTCGATAACAGGTTATAGATTTTGAATTGACCTATTCTCTGTAAAGTAGATGGCTGTACTTGCCATT
>NW_017059170.1:0-237 GCF_001483705.2 Eufriesea mexicana | reverse complement strand
ATAGAATAGCAGTGCGTAGAACAAAGGTCAAAGATATACATACCAAACGTGACCAAACCTAGACAAATCAAACGTAATATTACTCAAACCTTATCGTCGCGACCACTGTCCCTGGCGTCCCCGGACATTTGCAGAGATTGATATCGCACAGTAGAGAGCTGTGGTCCATTGAAAACCATTGTGTAGCACAAAAATCAAAGCTAACCTTATCTAACGCAACGTACCCAAACCTAACCA
>NW_017059169.1:0-237 GCF_001483705.2 Eufriesea mexicana | reverse complement strand
GCGTACGTTTATATTACGTATGGTAAGTTTAGGTGAGGATTGCTTTGACTATCCTGATATAAGTAGCCATTCGGTGGGTTTCTGCTTTCTGCTGTCCTCTAGTATGCTCAGCTTGACTCTTGGGAGGCCAGCAATTGTGGTCTCGACACGTTGGTTTTATCTATGCAACGTTTACCTGTGTTGTGTTAGTCTCGGTTAGGTATGGATAGCTTTGACTTGCGTGGTGCAAACAGTTTT
>NW_017059168.1:0-237 GCF_001483705.2 Eufriesea mexicana | reverse complement strand
TAACATACACCAAAGTAACCTGCCGAGTCCACGATCGCTGTCCTCCCCAAAGCCGAGCAGGACATATTGGATGAGGGTAGGGCACAAAAATCCATAGAATCGTAGTGTGCAGCACAAAAATCATAGGCATCCATGCCTCACCCATGCTAACGTGAAAAAAACCAAACGTAACCTAACTCAACCTAACATGCCGCGGCCACCATTTCTGGCCTCTCCAAAGCAAAGCAGAGCATATTA
>NW_017059167.1:0-237 GCF_001483705.2 Eufriesea mexicana | reverse complement strand
ATAACGTGACGAGACCAATATTGCTGGCCTCCCGGGGCCAGGCAGAGCGTACTAGAGCGCGTTAGAACGCTGAAATCCACGGAATAGCATTGTCTAGCTCAGAAGTCAAAGTAGAATATCTTAACCTAGCCAAACGTGACATACACAAACGTAGTATGACTAAGCCTAACATTCCGAGACCACTGTTGCTGGCCTCGACGGGGGCAAGCAGAATATGCTGGAGGAGATTAGAGCGCA
>NW_017059166.1:0-237 GCF_001483705.2 Eufriesea mexicana | reverse complement strand
TGTTAGGATTAATAAATAGTAGTTTTAGTATTATTTGTGTTGTTGTTGCCCCTCCCATCTCTAGAATATTTATTGGTTTACAAGATTATTATGAATATCATACATAAATAACAAAGTAAAAACTAGATTGGTTAAGAGGGTGTGGGGATCTCCCCACGGGGGTTTATATATAATTGAAAATCTTCTGGTCACAAGCATCCTTGATGCATGTTTCGTCCGAATCTTCTTGTCGACTGT
>NW_017059165.1:0-237 GCF_001483705.2 Eufriesea mexicana | reverse complement strand
AAACAAAGAGACAAAGAAAGGCTCAGGGTGACTATGTGTACGAATTGGTCATCCATTTAATTGCATAGATAACCAATTTTCTGATTTAATATTTCATTCGTTTAATGAAACTTGTATATAAAATGAAGCAAGTAACTAGGGATTGTCCGATTAAAGGATTATCTCGATTAACCGTGTCCACCTGGGCACGAGTGACGTCTTAATACTATGAGAATGGAATAGGTATAGCTCTGAGAG
>NW_017059164.1:0-236 GCF_001483705.2 Eufriesea mexicana | reverse complement strand
TTGAACTTTCCAGTCAGATTCTATAGCATTGCGACGGGTATAGCAAGTGAATTGAACCTTTCCTACTTACATATGCAAGAAAGTTAGTTCACCACGATGTTAGTCGAAAATGTCAGTAAATTTGGACCTTCGAGACAGATTCTACAGCATTGCAATGGCTATAGCGCGCCAAGAGGATCTTTCCTCCTTACTTAAGCAAGGAAGTTAGCTCACCACGATATTAGTCGAAAATGTCA
>NW_017059163.1:0-237 GCF_001483705.2 Eufriesea mexicana | reverse complement strand
GCGCTATAACCTGCTCTGGTAAATTCTGGTTATCTCTGTGGAGGCCAGCAATGGAGGCACCGCCGTGATTGTTTGGGTTAAGCTCCGTTCTTGTATGTTACGTTTGGCTGGGCTAGGACTGGCTGCTTTGATCCTTGTGCTACACACTGCTATACGGTGGATTTCTTCGCTTCACATTGCTCTACTATCCTCTGCTCGAATCTGGGGAGGCCACCAATAGTGGTCGCGGCACGTTAT
>NW_017059162.1:0-237 GCF_001483705.2 Eufriesea mexicana | reverse complement strand
AATAGAACTTTCCAGCCAGATTCCAGTGCATTGCAATGGCTATAGTACGCCAATAGAATCTTTAGACCTTATTTATGCAATACAGGTAGCTCTCCACGATATTAGTCAGAAATGTCAGCAAAATTGTGTTCTCCAGCCAGATTCTACTGCATTGCAATGGCTATAGCACTCCGTAAGCATCCTTTCTCCTTACCTATGCAAGGAAGTTAGCTCACCACGAAATTAGTCGAAAATGTC
>NW_017059161.1:0-237 GCF_001483705.2 Eufriesea mexicana | reverse complement strand
CGGATAGACCGATTCGGCAGGACAGACCCCGTCCCCCGCGATCAGAAAGGTATGCAGGGGGCGGAATTGAATTACTCAACGATCGAGAAAGAGTGCCTAGCAATCATTTACGCGACCCATTATTTCAGGCCGTACCTCTATGGCCGTCAATTTAACCTTATAACGGACCACCAACCACTGGTCTGGATGAATTCAATGAAAGACCCAACCTCTCGGCTGCTCCGTTGGAGGTTGAAG
>NW_017059160.1:0-237 GCF_001483705.2 Eufriesea mexicana | reverse complement strand
ATTTCGCGTCTTATTTTAATTCACAAATTGACAACCCGTTTCGATGAGCGTATTTCCAAAGCAGCTCGAGACGAAACGTCTACTCAAATTTACACGTAAATTCGGACCCCCTTTCATTCGAATCTCCGATTCGATTTATCCTCAGACTTCGCATCGAATTGTTGAAAATTTTCGAAAACGAACATCCGAAGTTTCGAAAATAGATAAACGTTATATAAAACCGCAGCCGAGACATGT
>NW_017059159.1:0-237 GCF_001483705.2 Eufriesea mexicana | reverse complement strand
AAGGTTACGATTCGTTCGGTTATGTTAGGAAGACTCGGTTGGGATTTCTATGACTGTTGTGCTGTAAAATGCCATTCTGTGGATTTCTGCGCTCAGAATTGCTGAACTATACTCTGCTGGGTTCAGGGCAGGCGTGCAATGGTGGACATCGCACGTTACGTTGCGCTATGTTACGTTTGGCAAAGTTAGGTCACGTTACTATGACCTTGATGCTATACATTGCTATTTGGTTGATTC
>NW_017059158.1:0-237 GCF_001483705.2 Eufriesea mexicana | reverse complement strand
GCCAAGCGGAGCATAATAGATGTGAGTAGAGCGCAGAAATCCATAGAAAACCGGTGTATGGTTTAAAAGTCGTAGCAATCCAAACCAAACAGGAGCTAACATAACGTATTTAAATGTGACTAGTCCTAACCTATCGTGCCGACAGCGCTATTACTGGCTTCCCCAAAAACATGGAGGACATACTAGAGCACAGTAGAGCGTAGAAATCCACCGAATAGCAGTGTATAACACGAAAGT
>NW_017059157.1:0-237 GCF_001483705.2 Eufriesea mexicana | reverse complement strand
TCTAAGTCCAGACACACTCGACAATTCCCAGAGCCACACTTATTCCATTCCCACATACACATCTCCCAATATTATTCACAACCAATCAGTAGACATACTGTAGAGATAGGGTGGTTGTTAAACAATATAAAACTATTTATTAGACATAAAATATAATATACAATTTGCGGTAACGTAAAGACTACGAATATAGATATCTATCAACGAAACTTTTACGACTACAACTAACACGATTAT
>NW_017059156.1:0-237 GCF_001483705.2 Eufriesea mexicana | reverse complement strand
CAGAAAATACCAGAAAACAGTAGTGCGCATAAATCCGCTGCATTGCAGTGTAAAACAGAAAAGTCAAAGATATCCTAACCTAACCGAACCAAACGCAGCATAACTAAACATATCGTGCCGAGACCACTATTCGTGGCTTTCCCAGAGCCAAGCAGAACATATTAGAGCACACTAGAGCACAAAGATCCACCGAATAGCAGTGTATAGCACAAAATTCTAATACACCGAAACCATACC
>NW_017059155.1:0-236 GCF_001483705.2 Eufriesea mexicana | reverse complement strand
GCGTTAACAAGGAGGAAGAGTACTTTTGGCGTGCTATTGCCATGGCAATGCTATATAATCTGGATGGAAAATTCAATTTTATTGACATTTTCGGACAATATGGTGGTGAGCTGACCTCCTTGCATATATAAGGAGGAAGAATGCTATTGTCGTGCTATTGCCATTGCATTGCAATGTAATCTGGCTGGAAAATTCAATTTTGTTGACATTTTCGGATAATATCGTGGTGAGGTGAC
>NW_017059154.1:0-237 GCF_001483705.2 Eufriesea mexicana | reverse complement strand
CTGTAATGGTTCCGAACCTAATTCTTCGAAAATTAAGGGGTTATAATGCAAAGAAACAGTAGCTAGTGGAAACGGTGAGAAAACTATATAGATGTTTATTAAATGGACGAATGGTTGGAACTGGCCTGTCTGCTTAGGGCCACGTAGGTAAAAGACGTTTCCAGGGAATGGGAGATAAATGACAAAACGTATGAGAAAGGATCGCTCCCATATCGCTAGGATGTAGACTTTATTTTA
>NW_017059153.1:0-237 GCF_001483705.2 Eufriesea mexicana | reverse complement strand
ATTTATTATATTATGGCAAGTTATTGAAAATCGAATGTTTATATTAAAGTGTGAATTATAAATAAGAAACATAAAAGTGAAAAATAGAATGCACGATGACACGTGATAGGATTTGGTATAGCACATGTGAAATCTTCAAAAAAATATATGACTAGACACAGACAGATATATAGATAGTCATTAGGAAACATCGTATTACATTTCATCTATCGTATCTATTTTACTAATCCATTTAGA
>NW_017059152.1:0-237 GCF_001483705.2 Eufriesea mexicana | reverse complement strand
ATTTTGCATCTAGCGATGCACTCCCGTGCATTCCTAAGGGAATCGTGTGATTTCGGCGTGACAATCAAAGGGTTAATCTGTAATTATTTAATTTACCTGAAGTATACGCAGTGACTCGCGTCAGTATCGAATTTCTCTTATTCCAGTGACATTTGAGGATTGTCTGAGTTTTATGGCTCTCGATCGTTATGTCTCCGCACTCTCATCACGTGTCACCATTAGCACGAAATGCGAAAC
>NW_017059151.1:0-237 GCF_001483705.2 Eufriesea mexicana | reverse complement strand
AAGGAGAAATAAACCTATTGGTTTGCTATAGCCATTGCAATTCAAAAGGATTTGGATTGAAAGACAAATTATATTGGCACTTTCGACTAATATTGCGGTGCCCTCATTTTTTTACATAAGTAAGGGGAAAAGATTCTATTGCTTTGCTATAGCCACGGCAGTTCAATAGAACTTGAGCCGGATGTGCAATTATATTGACATATTCGACTAATATCGCGGTGAGCTAACTTTCTTACA
>NW_017059150.1:0-237 GCF_001483705.2 Eufriesea mexicana | reverse complement strand
CGGTAGGTTGAGTTATGCTACGTTCAGCTAGGTTACGTATGCTTGGGCTCATGTTCGGATAGATTTGGTTTTCGTGGTATAACCTGTCATTCGGTGTGTGCCGCGCTCTACTGTGCTCCACAATAATCTGCTCGACTGTGGGAAGGCCAGGAATAGTGGTCGCGACGCGTCCGTTACAGTCAGTCTACGTTTGATTATGTTGGGCTATGGAAGGTTAGGTTTCGATATTTCTGACAA
>NW_017059149.1:0-237 GCF_001483705.2 Eufriesea mexicana | reverse complement strand
TTTCGGTTGGGTTATGCTAGCTTAGGTTGGGAATGGATAGCTGTCACAGTTAGGTTATACACAACGATTCTACGGAATTCTCCGTTCTACTGTCGTCTAATAAGCTCTGCTTGTTTCAAGGGAGACCAGCAATAGTGATCGTGGTACGTTAGGTTTAGCTATGTCACGTTTGGATATGTTTATATTGCACACATTAGGACATGATAGCTTCGACATTTGTGCCGTGCACTACTATTC
>NW_017059148.1:0-237 GCF_001483705.2 Eufriesea mexicana | reverse complement strand
CTTGAGGAAAGCAGCGCTTACTAATCCACGGCACTGCAGTTTGCTGCCACAGGTCAGAGATATTCTAACCTAACCTGTCCCAGCCAAATCTAACCGAACGTACCCTAACTAAGCGTGACGTGCCGAGAATACACTTGCTGGCATCGTCATAGACAGGCGGAGCTTATGAGAGCGCAGTACACCGCAGGAATCCGCCGAATAGCCGTGTACAGCACAAAAGTCAGTGCTGCCTTCTCC
>NW_017059147.1:0-237 GCF_001483705.2 Eufriesea mexicana | reverse complement strand
GTTTCTTCGACTCAATCGATGATTTAAGGAATTAAAAATAGATTTTCTTGTTACGTTACCAGGATAACGAAGTCTTGCGTATTTTTATTCTAATGCCTTATGTGAATATAATACCAAATGCGAATTAACACATTGAGCGTCGGCGGCATATGAGGCATTTAAAGCCTGAGCACTAGCCTCGTTCGCTTGTTTCCGAACAACGAGTAGCTAAAGAAAATATTTAAAACTTATACATTT
>NW_017059146.1:0-237 GCF_001483705.2 Eufriesea mexicana | reverse complement strand
GCATCACGTGTCAATTTAATGTCGCGTGATTATGTTGTAAATCAACTAACTAACTATCGTCATACAACGATGATGACGATGATCTGTTGGAGGTTGCAGGCCAATACCGATTTCAGGACTTCAAGGACCTTCGATACTATGTAGGAATCAAGGGGCTGGTTTTTGGGTTTAAAGGGGCCTGCTGTCTCTTGCCTGAGGTAGTCTCTAATCCAGAACAGTGCAGAACGTTTTTAACAT
>NW_017059145.1:0-237 GCF_001483705.2 Eufriesea mexicana | reverse complement strand
CCACGATATTAGACGATAATATCAATAAAATTGAATTTTCCATCCAGATTCTGCAGCTTTGCAATGGCTATAGCACCCCAATAGAATCTTTCCTCCTTATTCATGCAAGAAAGTGAGCTCACCACGATATTAGTCGAAATTCTCAATAAAATTGTATTTTACAGCCTGATTCTATAGCATAGCTATGCCTATACCACGCCAAAAGAATCTTTCCAGCTTAATTATGCAAGAAAGTCT
>NW_017059144.1:0-236 GCF_001483705.2 Eufriesea mexicana | reverse complement strand
GATGGTATAGAATCAGAATGGAAAAAACAATTTCATTGACATTTTCGACTAATACCGTGGTGATCTAATTTTGTTGCATAAATAAGGAGGAAAGATACTATTGGCATGCTATAGCAATGGCAATGTTAAAGAATCTGAATGGAAGATTCATTTTTATTGTCATTTTCGACTAATATCGTGGCGAGCTAAGTTTTTTGCATAAATACGGAGGAAAGATTCTATTGGCATGCTGTAGC
>NW_017059143.1:0-237 GCF_001483705.2 Eufriesea mexicana | reverse complement strand
TCGAGCTCATGCTACTTCTTATTTATTCTTTCGTAAAAAACTTTTTGGCTATGTTATAAATTGGATAAGTATGCTATATTTTGCGAATTGTGTGCATATATATGTACAGGGTATGCCAAATAAGGTGTTACACGTTGCTTTGTTGCAAGCCTGAAGCAACTAGGGGGAAAAGGTGGCGCTCAATATCGGGACAACTAGCGACATCTAGCAATTTCTCCATGAAAAATCTGTTACTCG
>NW_017059142.1:0-237 GCF_001483705.2 Eufriesea mexicana | reverse complement strand
TTGGTTAGGTTATATTAAAAAGGATTAGGTATGGCTCTCTTCGACTTTTCTGCTATACATTGCAATTCTATTGATTTCAGAGCACTGCTCTCATCTACTATGTTCTGCTCGGCTCTCTTAAGGCCAGCAATAGCGTTCTCGGCACGTAAGGAATAGTTTGGTTGTGTTTGATTCTATTACGGTTGGTTAGGTGAGTATAGGATAGCTTCGGCTTTTGTGCAATACACTGCTATGTGG
>NW_017059141.1:0-237 GCF_001483705.2 Eufriesea mexicana | reverse complement strand
CCGACGTCCGCCAAATAGCGGTGTACATCATAAAAGTCTAAGCTACCCTATCCTAACCTAACCTAACGTAACATGACCGAAAGTTGTACACCTCTACCTAACGTGCTGAGACAGGCAAGTCTCAGGACTTGCAAAGTCAGGAGGCAAACAGATCTTACCGGAGCACAGTATAGCGCAGAAGTCCACCGAGAAACGGTCTATACCACGAAACTCAAGGCAAAGAACACAAAATAGCAT
>NW_017059140.1:0-237 GCF_001483705.2 Eufriesea mexicana | reverse complement strand
CTATTCTCTGGCATGTAGATGGCTGTTATAACTATTGGATTGAAGGCGTTATACGATCTATTCGCCAAGCTATAACAGGTAATTGATTTTGAATGGACCAATTTTCTGGCAAGTAGATGTCTGTTCTTGCCATTGAATTGAAGGCGTTTGGCGATCTATTCAACAAGCTACAACGGATTATATATTTTTAATAGACGTATTCTCTGGCAAGAAGATGACTGTACTTGCCATTGTATT
>NW_017059139.1:0-237 GCF_001483705.2 Eufriesea mexicana | reverse complement strand
TTTTGGTAAGTTATCAGGTACCCTTATCAGGCATTTCACTGTTTCCAGTTGAAGGAAACACTCCGTAAATTATTTGATGGCAATATAATTGACGAGGAATTCCATACTATAGTGATCAGAGAAAAAAATAAAAATTAGGAAAGTGAATGTGTGATTGTAACATTAAATAATTACGAAAGCTTCTAATTAAAGTAACTATCAAATTAAGCTATTAAATAATTGCAGAACTTGTTATTA
>NW_017059138.1:0-237 GCF_001483705.2 Eufriesea mexicana | reverse complement strand
ACGGATCTAAGAAATGCTTTTGAAAAGAGGTTGGATACGATTCGGGTACTATTCCGTGGACCGCTGATCGTTGATCACTAGGGGTGTGCTAGATCTCGATGATCCATGTGGGACGGGAGACCAGGAAAAATTCTCAATCCTTTGGATCCTGACGTTCTCGGGATCTAATACCAATACTAATCGACAATTACTCTTCGCAAGATTATCCCAACTACCCTCTACCGAGCCCTTTGTACC
>NW_017059137.1:0-236 GCF_001483705.2 Eufriesea mexicana | reverse complement strand
TTGAGTTTTCCAGTCAAATTCTACAGCATTGCAATGGCTATAGCACGGCAATAGAATCTTTCCATCTTATTTGTGCAAGAAAGTTCGATCACCACGATATTAGACGAAAATATTATTAAAATTGAGTTTTCCAGACAGATTCTACAGCAATGTAATGGCTATAGCGCGCCAAAAGAATCTTTCCTCCTTATTTATGCAAGAAAGTTAGCTCACCACGTTATCAGTCCAATATGTCA
>NW_017059136.1:0-236 GCF_001483705.2 Eufriesea mexicana | reverse complement strand
AAGTTAGCTCACCACGATATTAGACGAAAATGTCAAAAAAATTGAATTTTCCAGCCAGATTCTGCAGCATTGCAATGGCTATAGTAGGCCAATAGGATTCTTCCTTCTAATGTATACAAAGGAGTTAGCTCACCACGATATTAGTCGAAAATAACAATAAAATTAATTTTCCTGTCGGTTTCAATAGCATTGCGAGAGCTGCAGCACGTCAATAGAATCTGTCCTCCTTATCTATG
>NW_017059135.1:0-236 GCF_001483705.2 Eufriesea mexicana | reverse complement strand
CAGCCCTGAGTTTCGTGGTATACACTTCTGTTCGGTCGGTTTCTGCGCTCCACTGTCCTCTACAATTATCTGCTCGACTCTGGTAGGGCAGCAATGGTGGTCTTGGCGCGATACATAGATTTCAGTTACTTTTGCTTATGTTACATTTGGAAAAGTTAGGATAGGATATCATGGACTTTTGTCCTATGCACCGCTATCCGGTGGATCTCTGAGCTCTACAATGCTCTACAATACAC
>NW_017059134.1:0-236 GCF_001483705.2 Eufriesea mexicana | reverse complement strand
TCAGGTAAAAATTGATAAGACCTACCATAAACAAATAAATAAATAAATATTCCAATATTTTAATTTTTTACTATTTTAAAATCTTAATATCCTAATAATCTAACAATCTATTACACCATTTTAATACTCCAATACCCTAACATCCTAACACCAATTTTAATTTATTCTAACATTAATCTTCCTAAATACAACTAATCACGTAACTCAGGTAAACATTGATAAGACCTACTATAAAC
>NW_017059133.1:0-236 GCF_001483705.2 Eufriesea mexicana | reverse complement strand
TAGAGTTCAGTTGTCGTTTTTACGTCTGTATAGTAACTTCTAAGATTTCAATGAGTTCGTCGGTGGAGCGGCAGGTCGTGGCATTGGGGCGGGGCGGTTGTGAGGCGGAGATGAATAGTGGTCATTGTCTGCATCTTCTGGCTGGTCGATAGCCATTGTCCACTCAACACGTTCATCACCCCCGCGCTTGATTCATATCTGAATCTACATACCTCTGTTTCCGAATTACTTCACTG
>NW_017059132.1:0-236 GCF_001483705.2 Eufriesea mexicana | reverse complement strand
TAAAATTGAATTTTCCAGCAAGATTCTATAGCAGTCGAATGGCTATAGCACGTCAATAGAATCCTTCCTCCTTATTAATGCAAGCAAGCTAACTCACCACGATATTAGTCGAAAATGTTAACAAAATTGTACTTTCCAGCCATATTCTATAGCATTACGTCGGCTATAGCACTCCAATTGAGTCTTCCCTCCTTATTTATGCAAGGAAGATAGCTCCCCACAATATTAGTGGATAA
>NW_017059131.1:0-236 GCF_001483705.2 Eufriesea mexicana | reverse complement strand
ACGCGAATAGAATCTTTCCTCCTTATGTATGCAATAAAGTTAGCTCACCACGATATTAGTCGATATTGTCAATAAAATAGGATTTTCCTTCCAGATTCCACAGCATTGCGATGCCTGTAGCACGCCAACAGGATCTTTCCTCCATAATTATGCAAGCAAGTCAACTTGCCACAATATTAGCCGAAAATGTCAATAAAATTGGATTTTCCAGCCAGATTCTATAGCATTGCGACGGC
>NW_017059130.1:0-236 GCF_001483705.2 Eufriesea mexicana | reverse complement strand
CAAAATTGTATTTTCCAGGCACATTGTATACCATTGCAATGGCTATAGCACTCAAAAAGAATCGTTCCTCCTCACTTACGAAAGGAAGGTAGCTACCCACGATATTAGTCGAAAATGTCAACAAAATTGTGTTTTCTAGCCACATTCTGTATCATTGCAATGGCTATAGCACACAAAAAGCATCTTTCCTCCTTTCTCATGCAAGGAAGTTAGCTCACCACGATATTAGTCGAAAA
>NW_017059129.1:0-236 GCF_001483705.2 Eufriesea mexicana | reverse complement strand
TCGACTAACTGGTGGCCAGTAATAGTGGTCGCGGCACGTTACGTTGTGATAGAATACGTTCGGCTTGTATAGGTTACGATTTGTTAGGTTAGGGTAGCTTTGACCTTCGTGTTATGAACAGATGTTAGGTGGAATCCAACGCTCCACTCTGCTCTTCTTTTCTCTGCTCGTACCTGGGGAGTCCAGCAATAGTGGTCGCGGCACGTTACATTGAGTTATGTTACGTTTGGATATGT
>NW_017059128.1:0-236 GCF_001483705.2 Eufriesea mexicana | reverse complement strand
CTAACTCTGCTCGTCTCCTGGGACGCTGCACGTTCGGTTAAGTTACTCTACGCTTGGCCAGGTAAGATTTATTTAGTTTAGGATAGGATAGCTGTGACTTTGTTACATACACTGCTATTCGGTGGACCTCCGCGCTCTAGTGTGCTCTAATATGTGCTGCTTGTCTCCGCGGCGGCCAGCAATTGTGGTCGTGGTACGTTTGGTTCAGATATGCTACGTTCGGCTTGGTCAGATTA
>NW_017059127.1:0-236 GCF_001483705.2 Eufriesea mexicana | reverse complement strand
CGTAAGGTTGAGTTAAGTTACGTTTGGTTACGTTAGCCTAGGCTATGTTTGGTCGCTTTGACTATCGTGCTACATACTGTTACTCGGCGGATTCCTGACTCTACTGTGCTACCCTGAAATCTGCTTGGCCCTGGGGAGGCCAGCAATAGTGGTCGCCGCACGTTACGTTGTTAATTTGTTTCGTATGGATATATTACGATTGGATTATTAAGAGAAGATACCTTTGTCTTTCGTAA
>NW_017059126.1:0-236 GCF_001483705.2 Eufriesea mexicana | reverse complement strand
AAATTTTTCACTTATTCCGTTGGTCCATTATTATTTTTAATTGGTTCGTCAAAAATTGCAAAAACTTTACGGATTAAATGATCTAATGAGGTATAGAGACTAGGTTTATCGACCTCTAAGAAGTCGATACAGGAACGTCATAAGAAATGACGTAAGGTCAAGTTATTAATGGAAAGAGATTTCTTTCTTTCTACTATCTTATACAAGCTACTTTTTGTAAAATAGAATCAGAAAGG
>NW_017059125.1:0-236 GCF_001483705.2 Eufriesea mexicana | reverse complement strand
TAGAAGGAGGAAAGGTCCAACTGGCGTACTATAGTCACTGCAACCCTATAGAATCTGGATGGAGAATTCATTTTTATTGACATTTTCGATTAATATTGTTGTAAGCTAGCTTTCTTGCATAAATAAAGAAGAAACATCATATTGGCGTGCTATAGCCATTGCAATGCTATAGTACCTGGCTGGAAAATAAAATTTTATTGACATTTTCGACTAATATTGTGGAGAGCAAACTTTCG
>NW_017059124.1:0-236 GCF_001483705.2 Eufriesea mexicana | reverse complement strand
CTAGGTTGTGTTAGGTTACGCTTGGCTTGGCTAGGTTGGGTCACGTTTGGTTTGTCTAACCTTCATTTTTGTGCTTGACACTGCTGTTCGGTGGATTTCGGCGCTCTGCTGAGATCTGATGATCTCTGCCTGGTCCAGTGGATGCCAGAGGTTAAGGTCTCATCAAGCTAGGTTGAGATATGCTGCGTATGGTTAGGTTCGGTTTGGTTTTGTTAGGATAGGTCAGCTTTTATTTT
>NW_017059123.1:0-236 GCF_001483705.2 Eufriesea mexicana | reverse complement strand
CTGCTTGGATATAGGGAGGCCAGGAGCAGTGGTCGCGGCTCGTTTCGTTGAGCTTCGCTACGCTTGGTTAGTTTAGGTTATGCCAGGTTATGTTATGACGTCCCAGACGTTTGTGCTTTCCACTGCATTGCGGTGGGATTCTGCAAGCAACTATGCTCTAGTACATTCCCCTAGTCCCTGCGGAGACCAACAATAACGGTCCCAACGGTAATAGCAGGGTGTAGCGCAAAACCCTA
>NW_017059122.1:0-236 GCF_001483705.2 Eufriesea mexicana | reverse complement strand
GCGCTCTACAGTGCTCTAGTATATTCTGCTTGGCTCTTAGGCGGCCAGCAACAGTGTCCTCGGGCGTTATGTTCAGATACGTTATGTATGCTAATGTTATGTTTGGTTAAGTTAAGATACGATAGCCGCGATTTTTGCGATGTACACTGCTATTCAGCGGATTTCTCGTTCCCAGTGTGAACTAATATGTTCTGCTTGGCTATGGGAATGCCAACAGTATTGGTCTCGTCGCGTTA
>NW_017059121.1:0-236 GCF_001483705.2 Eufriesea mexicana | reverse complement strand
AAAAATGTATTGACAGAAAAAAGAAAAATGTAACTGGAATATTCTATTTTGCCGTACTATAGTTCTATAACAACGGAAAATCTTCCAAATCCGGAACTTCCAATAACTACCAGAATACCATTATATTTAGATGGAAAATTATTCGAAAAAATTCCATCAGCTGAAGGATATCATATGTTCACAGATCGATATTATACAAGTTTATCTATAGCTACCGAATTACTAAAACTGAAATG
>NW_017059120.1:0-236 GCF_001483705.2 Eufriesea mexicana | reverse complement strand
ATATCCATACACTCGTACATCCATCAATCCAAACAACCCTTCATGCATACATACATAGATCCATACATCCATCTTTCCATAGATCCATCCATCCATACATCTACCCATCCATGCATCCACCCATCCATGCATCCATCGAACCATACATCCATCCATCCATACAAGCTCCCATTCCTACACCCATCGATCCATACATCCATACATCCATACATCCACCCATCCATACAATCATACAT
>NW_017059119.1:0-236 GCF_001483705.2 Eufriesea mexicana | reverse complement strand
TTAGTATAGGTTGGCTACGTCTATTGTGCTATGCACTGCGGTTCTATGCATTTCTGCGCTCTACTCTCCCCCAATATTTTCTGCCCGGCACTGTGGAAGGCCGAAATGGTGGTTTCGGCACGCAAGGGTGGTTCAGGTTATGTTAGGTTACGTTTTGTTTGGCCAGGTAAGAAAGGTTATTTTTGACTTTTTTTCTGCACACTGCTATACGAAAGAATTCTGCTCTCTACGGTGCC
>NW_017059118.1:0-236 GCF_001483705.2 Eufriesea mexicana | reverse complement strand
TTCTTGAATTAATAAGGAGGAAAGATCCTATTGGCGTGCTATTGCCATTGCAACGCTATAGAGCCTGTATGGCAAATATAATTTTATTGACATTTCCGACTAATATCGTTTTGAGCTAACCTGATTGCATAAATAAGGAGAAAAGATTCTGTTAGCGTGCTATAGGCATTGCCGTGCCACAGAATGTTGCTGGAAAATTCAATTTTACTGACATTTTCGACTAATATCGTTGTGAG
>NW_017059117.1:0-236 GCF_001483705.2 Eufriesea mexicana | reverse complement strand
AAAGTTAGTTCGCCACGATATTAGTCAAGAATGTCTATAAAATTGCATTTTCCAGACAGATTCTATAGCATTGCAATGGGTATAGCACGCCAGAAGAATATTTCCCACTTATATATGCAAGGAGGTTAGATCATAACGATATTAGTCGAAAATGTCATTAAAATTGAATTTTTCAGCCAGATTCTATAGGATTCCAATGACTACAACACACCATTAGAATCTTTACATCTTATATA
>NW_017059116.1:0-236 GCF_001483705.2 Eufriesea mexicana | reverse complement strand
TCCCCAGGGCTAGGCAGGGCACAAAAGTGCACAGTAGCGCGCAGAAGTCCACCAAATAGCAGGGTATAGCACAAAAGTCAATGTTAGCAGGTCCTAAATTGACAAAACGTATAATAGCCAAAAGTAGCTTAATACAACCTAACGAACCTGGACCAATATTGATGGTCTCTCCAGAGCCAAACATTGCGCATCGGAGGGGTGCAGAGCGCCGAAGTCCGTAGAATCGCAGTTTATAG
>NW_017059115.1:0-236 GCF_001483705.2 Eufriesea mexicana | reverse complement strand
GCACGTTAGGTTTTGTTAGAGTACGCTTCGCCATATTATTGTTGGTAAGGGTAGGGGAGGATAACTTTGACTTTAGCACTATAGTCTGCTATTAGGTGGATTACAGCGATATAGATTTCTCTAATATTTTGAGCTTGGCCCTGGCAAGGCGATTAAGAGTAGCCTCGGCACGATATGATGAGTCAGTCTACGTCCGGTTGGGCATTGCTCGGCCGAGTTTTTTAAGACTAGC
The DNA here is from genome assembly GCF_001483705.2 of Eufriesea mexicana. Lineage (NCBI taxonomy): Eukaryota > Metazoa > Arthropoda > Insecta > Hymenoptera > Apidae > Eufriesea > Eufriesea mexicana. The sequence continues at coordinate 4 of NW_017059115.1, read as the reverse complement.
TTCA
>NW_017059114.1:0-236 GCF_001483705.2 Eufriesea mexicana | reverse complement strand
GCCAAAACGCCTTCAATACAATTTCAGGTACAGCCATCTACTTGCCAGAGTATATCTCTATTGCAGATATATAGTCTGCTATAGCTCGGTGAATAGATCGCCTAGCGCCTTGAACCCAGTGGCAAGAACATCCATCTCGTTGCCAGGGAATAGGTCTATTCAAAATCTATAAACCCTTATACCTTGGTGAATAGTTCGCCTAACGCCTTCAATCCAATGGCAAGTACAGCCATCTA
>NW_017059113.1:0-236 GCF_001483705.2 Eufriesea mexicana | reverse complement strand
ATTAGTCGAAAATATCAATAAAATTGAATTTTCGGGGCAGATACTATAGCATTGCGTTGGCTACAGCACGCCAGTAGAATCGTTCCTCCCTATTTATCGAAGAAAGTTAGCTCACCACGAGATTAGCCGAAAATGTCAATAGCACTGAATATTCCAGGCAGATTCTTTATCAATGCAATGGCTATAGCACGCCAATAGAATCGTTCCTCCTTATTTATGCAAGAAAGCTACCTCAC
>NW_017059112.1:0-236 GCF_001483705.2 Eufriesea mexicana | reverse complement strand
GAGATTTAAAAAATTAGTATCGCCGGTTACTGGTGACCACCATGGCAGTCAAGGTGTTAATCACGAGGAACGCTATTTTTATTAGATTTTCAGAAGATAATGTAATTCCATTCTGAAAGTAAACATCGATCTACGTGTCAATCACGTGTACTTGGATCCCTGCTCTAAATGAGGATAAAAATCGAACGAATCTCGACTGCGAACAATGGCCACACCCTTGAAACGTAGGCCTGGTT
>NW_017059111.1:0-236 GCF_001483705.2 Eufriesea mexicana | reverse complement strand
TTAGAGGAGAGCAGGTCATAGAAATCCATGAGACAGCAGGGTATAGGTCAAATGTCAAGCCTATCCTAACCTAAACCAAGCAAACCTAACCTAACCAAACGTAACCAAACACGGGATAACGTGACGAGTCATCTGTTTATGGCCTCCCCAGAGCGAGGCAGAATATGCTGTAACAACGCAGAACGCAGGTACAGACCGAACTGCCGCGTATGACACAAAAGCGAAAGCTATCCTTA
>NW_017059110.1:0-236 GCF_001483705.2 Eufriesea mexicana | reverse complement strand
GTGCTCTACTGTGCTCTAATATGTTCTGCTTGGTTCTGCGGAGGCCAGTAAAAGTAGTCGCGGCACGTTAGTTTGATTTAGGTTACGTTTTGTTGAATTATGTTAGGTTAAGCCAGGTCTGGTTAACTTAGACTTTCGTGCTATACACTGTTATTCGGAGAATTCCAGCGCTATTCTGTGCTCTACTATATCATGCTTAGCCCTGGGAATGCCAGAAATGTTGGTATCGGCATGTA
>NW_017059109.1:0-236 GCF_001483705.2 Eufriesea mexicana | reverse complement strand
CATCTATCTTTACATACATCCATCCACCCATACATCCACCGATCCATACATCCATCGAAAAATACATCCATCCATCCATACAAGTTCCCATCCACACACCCACCGGTCCATACATTTATCCATCCGTACATTAATACCTCCACACATCCATAAATACATCCAACCACACATCAATCTACTGATACATCCAGCCATCCATACATACATACAGATATACATCCATACATTCATACATC
>NW_017059108.1:0-236 GCF_001483705.2 Eufriesea mexicana | reverse complement strand
TTATTATAATTTATAATACTTGAAGAATTTGCTGCTGTCAATCGTACAGTGAATGATCACACGATATACTGTCATTTCTGAAATAAAAATGTAAAAATTCATTCTGATCCAACGTCAGAAGAAGATATAAATCGTTCTCACTTCCATTTTTGATGGAATAATTTATTATAAAGGAATATAATTTGAATATAGCGTGATTATTATTTAAATATGCAATAATTTCTCAGAAATGCACA
>NW_017059107.1:0-236 GCF_001483705.2 Eufriesea mexicana | reverse complement strand
AGCCTAACTCAACATAACGTGCCGAGACCACTATCTCTGGCCTCCACAGAAGTAAGCAGAATTTTCCAGAGCACAGTAGAGCGTAGAAATCAACCGCATTGCTGTGAATAGCACAAAACCCGTAGATATCCCAGCATTACGTGACTTATCCCAACCTACCCGAAAGTAACATATCGCATCACGGCGTGCAGTGACCACTGCTCCTGGCCTCCCCATAGCCAAGCAGAATGTGGAAG
>NW_017059106.1:0-236 GCF_001483705.2 Eufriesea mexicana | reverse complement strand
AACGTAATAAAGCCAAACGTAACATACCTCAGCCTAACGTCTCGAGACCACTTTCACTGGGATACCCAGAGCGAAGCAGAATATACTAGAGCACAGTATGGGGCAAAAGTCGACCACCTACCGGTGTACAGGACAGAAGTCAAAGGTATTGAAACCTAAGCCAGACGTACCTGACATAGCCGAACGTAACATAACTCAACCTGACGCGCCACGGCCACAGTTTCTGGTCTCCTCAG
>NW_017059105.1:0-236 GCF_001483705.2 Eufriesea mexicana | reverse complement strand
TTGTCATTGGATTGAAGGCGTTATACGAACCATTCACCAAGCTGTAGGAGGTTATAGATTTTGGTTAGACATATTCTCTGGCAAGTAGATGGCTGTATTTGCCATTTGTTGAAGGCGTTTGGCGACCTTTTCACCAAGCTACAACAGATTATAGATTTTCGATAGATATATCATCTGGCAAGTAGATGGCTGTACTTTACATTGGATTGTAGGCGTTAGGCGATCTAATCGCCAAG
>NW_017059104.1:0-236 GCF_001483705.2 Eufriesea mexicana | reverse complement strand
GTATGGATGTGTGGATGTATATATGTTTGCATGTATGCATGGATGAATGTATCGAAAGATGGAAGTACGAATGGGAGGATTTATGGATGTATGGAAGTATGGATGCATGGGTGTATGGACGGCGGCCTGTATGGATGGATGGATGAATGGAAGGATTGATGTATGGATCGACCGATTTACGTATGTATGGATGCATGAATGTATCGAAGTATGGATGCATGTATGTACGAATGTAT
>NW_017059103.1:0-236 GCF_001483705.2 Eufriesea mexicana | reverse complement strand
CCTATAGCACGCCAAAAGTATCTTTCCTCCTTACCTATGCAAGGAAGATAGCTCACCACTGTAATAGTCGAAAATATCAATCAAATTGAATTTTCCAGGAGGATTTCGTTGCATTGTAATTCCTATAGCGCGCCAACAGTATATTTACTCCTTATTTATGCAAGATAGCCTGTTCACAACGATATAAGTCGAAAATGTCAATAAAATTGAACTTTCCAGCCAGATTCTATTGCATT
>NW_017059102.1:0-236 GCF_001483705.2 Eufriesea mexicana | reverse complement strand
TGAAGAAAATATGGCAAATTTCGTGCGGATATTTATATTATTAGTGTGAATATTTTGAATTATATTTTGATGTTACAACTGGACGTGTGCCGCCCGTGACGACCGATTCCGGACCGAGCCCCGTCGCCGAACCGACACGACTGGAACGCTAAATGCGCGATTGTGGTCCTTTTTTACGTATATTGCATTAAAAACATATAGGCGTTTCCCTAAATTGAGTAGGAACACAAAGGCTT
>NW_017059101.1:0-236 GCF_001483705.2 Eufriesea mexicana | reverse complement strand
AGTAACTTTTAAAGGAATCGGTAAAGTTCGGAAATTTTCGCCGATCTTCGCCCGACCGCCGCTGTATAAGGGGCCCGTGGGCAGGCTCGAGCCAGTTGTCGCTTCGACTTCGGAAGGACCGCGTTAATATTCTTTCTCTTTGTTTCAGGTTTTAATTATTTCTTCTTTCAGACTCTATTTCTTTTATTCTAAATTTCATTGTTTGTGCATTCGAGTATTTTGTACAATATTCGAAT
>NW_017059100.1:0-236 GCF_001483705.2 Eufriesea mexicana | reverse complement strand
CCGTATTTGCGTTATGGATGTACGGATGTATGTATGCATGGATGTATGGACGTATGGATGTACAAATATACGGATGTACGGATGTATGGATGTATGGATGGACGGATGGAAGTATGCATGGATGGTTGTATGAGTGGATGGATGGAAGGATGGATGGATGGATGTATGGATATATGTATGGATATATGTATGGATATATGTATGGTTGTATGTATGTTTGTATGGATGTATGGATG
>NW_017059099.1:0-236 GCF_001483705.2 Eufriesea mexicana | reverse complement strand
TTAAATCGAAAACCTGTGGTCATTTTGCAGTTTTCTTTTTGCGTCGCTGAAATGTCTGAACGCTGGTTTAGCTGAAAGCCTATGGTACCTATTGGACGTAAAAGTTGTCCAAATTTTATTCCACGTGTAACGAAAGCGCCGTGGAAAAAATTGGAGGAAAAAAATGGCGCGACAAATTTTCTACCATAAAATGATAATTCCTCGAATCATTACTTATTCATATTTATTCCATATTT
>NW_017059098.1:0-236 GCF_001483705.2 Eufriesea mexicana | reverse complement strand
ATTAGTCGAAACTGTCAATAAAATTGTACTATCCAACCAGATTCAATAGCATTGCAAAGGACATAGCACGCCAATAGAATCTTTCCTCCTTGTTTATGCAAGAGAGTTTGCTCACCACGATATTCGTCTAAGATGTCAATAACATTGTATTTTCCAGCCAGATTCTATAGGACTGCATCGGCTATAGCGCGCAAATTGAATCTTTCATCCTTATTTATGCAAGAAAGTTAGCTCAC
>NW_017059097.1:0-236 GCF_001483705.2 Eufriesea mexicana | reverse complement strand
TACCCTGACCTAACCCAAACCAATAGAACATAACCAAACATACCGTAACTCAACCTAACGTGATGAGACCGCTATTACAGCCCTCCCCAGAGCTACGCAGGACACACTATAAAACAGTAGAGCGCAGAGATCCACGGAATATCAGTGTACAACAGAAAAGTTAAAGCTATCCCAACCAAATTTATCATAACGCAACATAACCGAGGGTAACCTGACTTAAAATAACGTTCCGGTAC
>NW_017059096.1:0-236 GCF_001483705.2 Eufriesea mexicana | reverse complement strand
GCCTCTACACACGAGTCGTTCGCTCGGTGACACTTTACGGGGCTCCGATCTGGGCGAACGACCCGGTCGCCAGTCCGCGCATTCTGGCGAATCTCCGGCAAGTCGCTCGCAGAATGGCGATCAGGGTCGTGCGCCGATACCGCACGATATCCCACGTGGTGGCGATGGTCCTTGCGGGTGTCCTGCCGTTCGAACTGCAAGTGGTGTGGGAGGCCCGTATCTACGGTCTCCTACAC
>NW_017059095.1:0-236 GCF_001483705.2 Eufriesea mexicana | reverse complement strand
TCCTCCATGGCTCTGGGGTGGGCAGCAATAGCGGTATCGGCATGTTAGGTTGGGTTATGTTTGGCTATGTTTGGCTATGTTCGGTTTGTTTTGATTAGGTTTGTGTAGCTTTTACTTTTCTGATATACACTTCTGTTATACGGATATCAGCGCCCTACTCTCTGCTAATGTGTTCTGCTTGGCTGTGGGGTGGACTGCAGTTGTTGTCGCGGCACGTTTGATTGAGTTATGTTTCG
>NW_017059094.1:0-236 GCF_001483705.2 Eufriesea mexicana | reverse complement strand
AGGCCATGGAATGTAAACAATTGCAAATAGAGAAAAATTGGTAGGTATGAAAAATTTGGAATTTTTCAAAAAAATTAGAAATTCCAGTAATTATTCGTGATGTAAACGCTACGAGATTTTACCTAGCCGCTAATAAAGGATATTTCAATTCGTATTCCGTAGGTGTGAGTGTACGTAGTAGATCTGTGAAGAGAAAATTTATAAACCAATTGCTATCGAGTTCCCCGTAGTGGAGA
>NW_017059093.1:0-236 GCF_001483705.2 Eufriesea mexicana | reverse complement strand
CCAAACGAATCCTAACCCAACCTAACCGAAACTAGCATATCTCATCATAACTTGCCGAGGTCATACTTGCCGGCCTTGCCAGAGCAAAGCTGAAGATATTAGAGCTCTGTGTGGCGCAGAAATCCACGTAATACCAGACTATAGCACTAAAGTCCAAGCTATTTCTCCCAATGTAGGCAATCGTAACATAACCAAACGTAACCTAACCTAACCTAACGTGCCAAGACTGCTACAGC
>NW_017059092.1:0-236 GCF_001483705.2 Eufriesea mexicana | reverse complement strand
GCTTCGACTTTCGATGAATATACTGCTATTCGGTGAATTTCTGCGCTCTACTGTGCTCTACTGAAATCTGCTCTACCATGGCGATGCCAGCAGAAGTGGTCATCGAGCTGTACGTAGAGCTATGTTGCGTTCGGATACGGCAGGGCGGGACAGCTTTGAATTTTGCAATGTAAACTGCACTTCGGCGGATTCCTGCGCTCTACATAGCTCTAGTGTACTCCACTCGTATCTGAGGG
>NW_017059091.1:0-236 GCF_001483705.2 Eufriesea mexicana | reverse complement strand
AGGAAAGGTTCTGTTGGCTTGCTATAGCTCTTGCATTGCCACAGAATCTGACTGAACAGTTCAGTTCCATTGACATTTTCGACTAACATCGTGGTGAGCATGCTTTTCAGCTTAAATAATGAGGAAAGATCCTATTGGTTTGCTATAGCCAATGCATTGCAATCGAATCTGCCTGAATAGTTCAATTTTATTGACATTTTCGACTAATATCGTGGTGAGCAAGACGTTCCTCATAA
>NW_017059090.1:0-236 GCF_001483705.2 Eufriesea mexicana | reverse complement strand
TCCAATGGCCAGTACAGCCATATACTTGCCAGAGAATAGGCCTATTCAAAGTATATAATCTGTAGTAGCTTGGTGAATAGGTCGCCTAAAGCCTTCAACCAATGGCAAGCACAGTCATCTGCTTGCCAGAGAATGGTCCTATTCAAAATCTATAACCTGCTATAGCTTGGTTTATAGATAGCCTGACGCCTTCAATCCAATGGCAAGTACAGCCATCTGCTTGCCAGAGAATAGGT
>NW_017059089.1:0-236 GCF_001483705.2 Eufriesea mexicana | reverse complement strand
CGTATATTCCACGATATAGATCTTTTAGTTAGTAACATGTCCCTGGTATACTCTTCATTCAGTCTGAATTCACTTGGAAACCAAAAATTGCTCGCTAACTCTAATGGTTGTACTTTAGTGATTTTATACGCTGTAATTTGAACGTAATATAAAAAGGGACATTTTTTTCGTGAAAGTACCAGTGTTCGAATTTTTGCAAATTTCCAGCAAGAAACTGTCTCTGTCTTCTACAGTAA
>NW_017059088.1:0-236 GCF_001483705.2 Eufriesea mexicana | reverse complement strand
CTGTTGGCGTGCTATAGCCACTGCATTGTTATAGATTGTGTTTGGAAAATTCAATTTTATTGACAGTTTAGGCTAAAATCATGGTGAGTTAACTTGCTTGCATAAATAAGTAGGAAATGTACAGTTGGCGTGCTGTAGGCATTGCAATGCTGTACAATCTCGAAGGAAAATTGAATTTTATTGACAGTTTAGACTAATATCGTGGTGAGCTAACATCCTTGCATAAGTAAGGAGGA
>NW_017059087.1:0-236 GCF_001483705.2 Eufriesea mexicana | reverse complement strand
GATCCGTCTCTTGCCACTCTAGAATTGCTATAGGATATATGTCATCATTAATATTTGAATGCAGCGACTATAGTGCTATGTTAATGGATGTACCAAGAACCTTAATTACAATTGTATGCATCTCTAGGCGCTACCGTACTATACACTGTCTACCATCGACACTCCTTGGAACACAATCCAGCACAGAACAGATTAATCTAATGACAACAGTGCTCTAATTGTGAATGCAACAAATG
>NW_017059086.1:0-236 GCF_001483705.2 Eufriesea mexicana | reverse complement strand
TGGAAGTATGTATGTATGTACGTATGGATGTATGGTGAATTGATGTACGAATGAATGTATGTACGGATTTAAGGATGTATGGGTGCGTGGGTGGATCAACGGAGAGGTGGATGTACGGAAATGTGGATGGTGGATGGGTGCATGAAGGGGTACATGGGTGTACGAATGTATGGATGTACGGATGTATGGATCTATGAATGTATATGTGTATGGATGTATGCATGGATGGACGTATG
>NW_017059085.1:0-236 GCF_001483705.2 Eufriesea mexicana | reverse complement strand
TTCGGTGTATTTCTTCGCTCTACTTTGCTTTACTGTGCTCTGCTCAACTCTGCGGGGGCCAGCAATAGTGGTTGCTGCACGTTAGGTTGAGTAATGTTACGTTTGGTTATGTTAGGGTTGGTTTGGTTAGGGGAGTGTAGCTTTGACTTTTGTGCTATAAACTACCATGCGGCGGATTTGTGCATTCTGCCGTGCTTCAATGTGCTCTGCTTGGCTTGGGGAGGACAGCAACTGTG
>NW_017059084.1:0-236 GCF_001483705.2 Eufriesea mexicana | reverse complement strand
CGAAAATGCCAATAAAATTGAATTTTCCGGCCAGATTCTACAGCATTGCAATGGCTATTGCACTCCGAACGGAACTTTCCTGCTTACCTATTCAAGGAAGCTAGCTCACCACGAAATTAGTTCGAAAATGTCAATAAAATTGAATTTTCCAGGAAGATTCTGTTGCATTGCATTGCCTATAGCACGCCATTAGGATCAATCCTCCTTATATATGCGAGAAAGTTAACTCACCACGT
>NW_017059083.1:0-236 GCF_001483705.2 Eufriesea mexicana | reverse complement strand
TCAACCATACATCATTCCATACATACATTCTTACATACATCCATACATACATCCATACATACACCCATACAAACATCCATACATACGTCGAATAATACATCCATTTATACATCCATACATACATCCATGCACACATCCATTCACACATCTACAAATACATCCATACATCCGTTCATCCGTCCATCCACACATCCGCCCGCCCATACATCCACCCATCTGTACATCCATCGATCCAT
>NW_017059082.1:0-236 GCF_001483705.2 Eufriesea mexicana | reverse complement strand
AAGCATCCAGACAAATTCAATTTTTAACAGCACCACGACGCACTCCGCAACGCGATTCCCCGGCGCCGTGCACCCACGCACAGAATGGCACTAACGCACGCGCCAGAAAACGCACTTTTCCGCCGGAAATACCTCCCAATCGAAGAAGCGTCGTGGACACGTCCCTCTCGCTAGACATTCAGCGCGGCACTCATCCTAACCTAACCTGACTTAACCTAACCTAACGGAACCTGGAA
>NW_017059081.1:0-236 GCF_001483705.2 Eufriesea mexicana | reverse complement strand
TATACACTGATATTTGTTGGATATGTACGCTCTACTATGCTCTACCATACTCCGCTTGGGCATGGGGAGCCCAGCAACATTTGCAGCGGCAGGTTATTTTGAGTTAGGCCATGAGTGGTTAGTTTCCGTTGGTCTGGGTATGGCTCGGGTAGCTAAGACCTTCCTGATATACACTACGATTCTATGGATTTCTGCGCACTACTCCCCTCTAATGTGTTCTGCATGGCGATGGGCAT
>NW_017059080.1:0-236 GCF_001483705.2 Eufriesea mexicana | reverse complement strand
CTGTTGTTCCAGAACATTCAATGTACACATCAGTATGGCAAGAGACACGTACCGTCCCCAGTACTGCAGCCGGTACATCCACCACTATAGCAATGTAGACGTGGGATTATGCACTTCAATGGAGAAATATATCCTATTGCAATCCCAGAATGACAACGGAATGGCCAATTAGCGCTCTCGGTATTATGAATTGACGAAACAGTACTGAGTACAGACATCGTCACGGTGCTGAAGCT
>NW_017059079.1:0-236 GCF_001483705.2 Eufriesea mexicana | reverse complement strand
TCTATGCACTCATCCATCCATACGTACATCCATACGTACGTCCATACATACATCCATACATCCTCGCATACACACATACGCTCATCCATACATGCATCCATACATCCCCACATACATACTTCCATAAATGCATACATTCGTTCGTCCATCATTCGAAACATCCATCCATCCACACATCCATACATGCACACTGCCATACATCCATACATTCATACTTCCGTACGTCCGTACATCCA
>NW_017059078.1:0-236 GCF_001483705.2 Eufriesea mexicana | reverse complement strand
CGGTTTTGTTGGGATGGGTTTGGTAAGGTTAGGACACCTTTGACTCTTGTGCTCAATACTGCTTTCCTATGGACATTTGCACTCTACGTTGCTCTATCATACTCCGCTTGCCTCTGTGTGCGTCAGCAATAGCGTTCGCGGCACGTTAGTTTGTGATATATTTCGTCTGGTTGGGTTAGGTTAGGATAGGCTTGGTAAGTGTGTCTTAGAATTTTGTGCTGTGCACTGCTATTCGT
>NW_017059077.1:0-236 GCF_001483705.2 Eufriesea mexicana | reverse complement strand
GATGGACGGATGTACGGATGTATGGATATATGGGTTTTTATATGTATGGATGTATGGATGTATCGATGGAAGGATGTACGTATGGATGGATTTATGGACATATGGATGGTGGATGTATCGATGTATGGAACGATCGATGTATGGATGGGAGGATGTATGGGTAGATGGATGAATGGATGGATGGCAGTATCGATAGATGAATGTGTGGATGGATAGAGGTATTGATGGACGGATCT
>NW_017059076.1:0-236 GCF_001483705.2 Eufriesea mexicana | reverse complement strand
CCTACTACCATATACAACATATAGTAGTAGATATTGTACTATACCACTGCTACAGCAATGTACCACATAATTGCTATATGCAAACAAATTGTATAGATAGGTAGGATTAAAGCTCCGCCTCTTACTACTATATACAATATATAGTAGTAGACATTGTACTATAGCACTGTTACAACAATGTACTATATAATTGCTATATGCAAACAAATTGTATAGAAGGGTAGGATTGAAGCTCC
>NW_017059075.1:0-236 GCF_001483705.2 Eufriesea mexicana | reverse complement strand
CTTTTGTGCTATACACTGCAATTCGGTGGATCTCTGTTATCTGCTATGCTGCAGGATATCCTGATTGGCTCTGCAATGGCGGCAATTGTGGCCGCTGCGCGATGTACTGAGATCGGTTAGGATTCATTATGGTAGGATAGGCTAGGTTAGGTATGTATGGCTTTGACATCAGGGCTGTACACTCCGATTGGGTAGATTTCTGCGCTCAACAGTGCGCTGCTATTCTCTGCTTGGCT
>NW_017059074.1:0-236 GCF_001483705.2 Eufriesea mexicana | reverse complement strand
ACAACTGGCAATGTAAAACTAACAATGTACAACTGGCAATGTATAACTCTCAATCTACAACTCTCAATATACAACTGGTAATATACAACTCTCAATCTACAACTAGCAATGTACAACTAGCAATGTACAACTGCCAATATACAATTGCTAATGTACAACTACCAATGTACAATTACCAATGTACAACTGGCAATGTACAACTGGCAATGTAAAACTGGCAATGTACAACTGCCAAT
>NW_017059073.1:0-236 GCF_001483705.2 Eufriesea mexicana | reverse complement strand
TGGATCTATGGATGTATGGATGTACGGATCGATGGACGTTTGGATGACATGATGTATGAATGGATGGATGTATGGAAGGACAGGTGTATGGATGTATGGATGTGCGGGTGGGTGATTGGGTGGGTGGATAGACTAAAGAGTGGGTGAAGGGATGGGTGGAAGAACGGATGCAATGATGGATGGAAGGTCGTACGTATGGATGCGTGTATGGATGGATGTATGGATGTATGTACGGA
>NW_017059072.1:0-236 GCF_001483705.2 Eufriesea mexicana | reverse complement strand
CTACCGAGAATCGAGCAGATTCGTAGTACAGCAATGTACATATCGGATATCAAACGAGGAGCAATGCACAGCAAGAAAGTTTAAGCTACCCTGTCTTCTCCTAACCGAATCAATCATAATTCAGAATAACGTGCCGCGACCATGGTTGCTGGCTGCCCCAGGGCCAATCAGACCATGTTAGTGGATAGCAGAACGCAGGAATCCACAGAATTGCTGTGTATATCAGAAAAGTCTAA
>NW_017059071.1:0-236 GCF_001483705.2 Eufriesea mexicana | reverse complement strand
CAATGGCAAGTATAGCCATCTACTTGCCCAGCAATGGGTAGATTGAAAATCTATAATCTGTTATAGCCTGGTGAATAGATCGCCCAATGCCTTCAATCCAATGGCAAGTACAGCCACCTAGTTTCCACAGAATAGGTCTAGTCAGAACCTATAACCTGTAATATCTTAGTGAATAGATCGTCTTACGCCATCATTCTAATGGCAAGTACAGCCATCTACTTGCCAGGGAATATGTC
>NW_017059070.1:0-236 GCF_001483705.2 Eufriesea mexicana | reverse complement strand
TCATCGCAGTCATTTTTCACGTAAGCAAGTAAAATTTGTTTTAAAATAAAAACAAAACGTAAATTGTAGTTAATACTCAGCTGTATTATTAAAAAGCGGACACATAATATGAGTATATATGAGCCGTTTATTTTGAAAGTGGCCTAAGTCCATTTGTCAATTATTTCCTGTTACCCGTGGTTACATGTACAACTTCAAGTTATCTATCAATAAAGCATTTGAGGTTACTTATATTC
>NW_017059069.1:0-236 GCF_001483705.2 Eufriesea mexicana | reverse complement strand
AAATTAACAAATTATGCAATTTCTGTGATTAATGTATGGACTTTTATAGCTGTATCGCATAGCCAGCTCCTTGCTCAACATTCTTATGCAATTTTTGCACATAATTTAACGTTAATTAGTTTGTTATTTTTATTATTTACTTGACGACGTTCGTGATTCGCTAACAATGATCAGCGCGATGGACCGACAAAATAATTAATTATAAACAAAATTAGAAGTAAAATAAGAACAAAAAT
>NW_017059068.1:0-236 GCF_001483705.2 Eufriesea mexicana | reverse complement strand
TTTCATGCTTGCTGTGGGAAGGCCAGCAATAGTGGTCTCGGCACATAATGTTGAGCCACGTTACGTTCGCTTAGGCTGCCTCTGCTCAAGTTTGGTCAGCATTGCTTAACCTTCTGTGATGTACGCTGCTATTTGGTGGATTTCTGCGCACTACTGTGATATAGAATGTACTTCTTGGCCCTGGGTGGGCAACAATAGCGGTCTCGGCACGTTCGCTAAATTGTGGCTATACTTGG
>NW_017059067.1:0-236 GCF_001483705.2 Eufriesea mexicana | reverse complement strand
CGATTTCAGTGGAATTAAATTTTCCATAATTTTTGTCAAATATTTTGTAATAGGTTTGTTAAATTATAAGTATCTTTTAGCTTTTAGTCTAACATCGTTTTTCAAATTTGTACGATGTTGTTATCTGTATCGTTGATATGGTAGGAAGGAGAGTCTTTAGTTAATTAAATATGATCATAAATTGTGATACAATTTTTGGGGAAAATGATTAATAATGATTAATGTTTGATAGAATA
>NW_017059066.1:0-236 GCF_001483705.2 Eufriesea mexicana | reverse complement strand
CAATGCCACGTAAGCCTAACCCACACCAAAAGGACATAACCAAACATAGCCCAACACAACGTATCGAGCCGAAACAGCGACTGCTGTACCCCGCCCCCAAGACCAACCCATGACGTACTTGAGCACAGCATAGCGCTGGAGTTCACCGAATAACAGTCTATGCCAAGAAAGTTAAAACTATCCAAACATATCCCAAGCAAACAGACCCTAACGAAACGTAACATAACTCATCACAA
>NW_017059065.1:0-236 GCF_001483705.2 Eufriesea mexicana | reverse complement strand
TATGGTTCGATAGATGTATGGATGGGTGCTAGTATGGATGGATGGATGTATGGAGGCACGGATTTATGGATGTATGGAAGTATGCGTGTATGGATGAATGTATGTATGTATGTATGGTTGTAAGAATGTATGGATGTGTGCATCTATGGATGTATGGATGTATGGATGTATGAACGTGTGGATGTACGAATTTACGGATGTACGTATGTATGGATGCATGGATGGATGGATGGATG
>NW_017059064.1:0-236 GCF_001483705.2 Eufriesea mexicana | reverse complement strand
GCATGTTGTAGCAATTGCAGTGCCATAGAATATATCTGGAAAATTCAATTTTATTGACATATTGGACTTGTATCGTGGTGAACTTACTTTCTTACATAAATAATGCGGAAAGATTCTATTGTCGTGCTATAGACACTGCAATGCTGTAGAATCTGGCTGGAAAGTTCAATTTTAATGGCAGTATTGACTACTATCGTGGCGACCCAGCTTTCTTGAATATAGAAGGAGGAAAGGTT
>NW_017059063.1:0-236 GCF_001483705.2 Eufriesea mexicana | reverse complement strand
ATTTGATGGTTGCTCCAAAATCCAGAATTCCTAACGTTTTAGGAAAGTTTCACAACGGACTGATCGGGGAGCATTTGGATGTCACCAAAATCTTGGAAAAAATTAAGCAGCGATTATTCCGGGTCAATTTCAGGGGAACAGTCACCGAGTGGATACGCAATTGTGACCAGTGCTGCATGGCTGCGAAAGGTCCGAAGACTAGAAGTAAGGAAAGAATGCGTCAGTACAACGCAGGA
>NW_017059062.1:0-236 GCF_001483705.2 Eufriesea mexicana | reverse complement strand
AATTTTGCAGCCAGATTCTACAACATTGCAATGGCTATAGCACGCCAATAGAATCTTTCCTCCATATTTATGCAAGAAAGCTAGCTCACTACGATATTAGTCGAAAATGTCATTAAAATTGCATTTTCCGGCCCGATTCTGAAGCATTGCTATGGCTATAGCACTCCAATAGGATCTTTCGTCCTTATTTATGCAAGAAAGTTAGCTCACCACGATATTAGTCGAAAATGTCAATA
>NW_017059061.1:0-236 GCF_001483705.2 Eufriesea mexicana | reverse complement strand
TGGGTGAATGGACGGAAGAATGGATGTATGTATGGATGCTTGTATGGCTGAATGTATGTATGGTTGTATGGATGCATGCATGCACGGATGTATGTATGGATGGATGTATGGATGTATGAATGTATGGATGTATATATGTATGGGTGTTTGGATTGATGGATATATAGATGGATTGAGGTATGTATGGACGGATGTGCGGAAGTATGTATGTATGGATGTATGGCTGTCTGCATGTA
>NW_017059060.1:0-236 GCF_001483705.2 Eufriesea mexicana | reverse complement strand
ACATTGCGTTTCTATGGATTTCTGCGCCTTACTCTCCCCTAGTATGTTCTGCTGGGCGCTGGAAGGGTCAGCAATAGCGGCCGCGGCGCGGTAGGTTGAGATAGGACACGTTTGTATAGGTTAGCCTTGTTTGTGTTAGGTTGGGATATCTTTGACTTTCGAGGTATATACACCCATAATATGGACATCTGCGCTCTCCTCTAAAAAGCCCTGCTTGTCGACGTGGAGGCCAGAAA
>NW_017059059.1:0-236 GCF_001483705.2 Eufriesea mexicana | reverse complement strand
ACGATATGTTGGGACAGGTTAGGTTGGGATAAATTTGACTTCTATGCTTTGCTCTTAACTGCGGCGTGTTTCTGCTCTCTCCTGTGCTGTAGGATATCCCACCTCTCTCTAGGGAGGTCAGCAATTGTGGCGTTGGCACGTTAGGTTGTGTTACATCACGTTTGGTTACGTTGCGTATGGTTAGGTTAGGGTATCTCCGACTTTCGTGCTGCAGACTGTCATTCTGTGGACCACTA
>NW_017059058.1:0-236 GCF_001483705.2 Eufriesea mexicana | reverse complement strand
CCCAATGAGTCCTCTGGCCTCGAAATTGAAAAAAGAATTACGAAATTGCAATTAATCCATTTAGCACGCGAATATTATCTTATTACTCGTAAGAAAAGGAAGAAAAAGAAGAATTCTTCAAGATCTATCCTCACCAAAAATCTCACCCAACTCGTTATCCAAATTCCTCCATTTTATTTACCATCTACTCGTCTACTATATGACCCTTCCATTTTTCGAGGAAAGATCGCCATTTA
>NW_017059057.1:0-236 GCF_001483705.2 Eufriesea mexicana | reverse complement strand
GACTATAGCACGCCAATAGGATCTTTCCACCTTACTTATGCAAGGTAGTTGGCTCACCACGATGTTAGTCGTAAAAGTCAATAGAATTGTATTTTCCAGCCAGATTCTCCAGCATTGCAATACCTATACCACGCCACTAGAATAAATCCTCCTTATATATGCGTGAAAGCTAACTCACCACGTTATTAGCCGAAAATGTCAATAAAATTGATTTTTCCAACCAGATTATTTGGCAT
>NW_017059056.1:0-236 GCF_001483705.2 Eufriesea mexicana | reverse complement strand
TGAAACTTCCAGCCAGATCCTATAGCATTGCAACGGCTATAGCACGCCAATAGAACCTTTCCTAATTATTTTTGCAAGAAAGTTAGCTCTCCACGATAATATTCGAAAATGTCACTAGAATTGGATATGCCAGCCAGATTCCATTTCACTACAATGGCCATTGCACGCCAATTGAATCTTTACTCCATACTTATGCAAGGGGGCTAGGTCACCACGATATTAGTTGACAATGTCTA
>NW_017059055.1:0-236 GCF_001483705.2 Eufriesea mexicana | reverse complement strand
GTGTCTCGACCCCTATTGGTCTTCTCCCCAGAGACGAGCAGATTATAGTAGAGCAATTAAGAGGGCAGGAATCCACCGCATAGCAGTGTATGTTACAAAGGTCGAAGGGACCCCAACATATTCTGACCTACCGTAGCCTAACCAAATGCAGCATAACCATACATAAATACGCAACCACTGCTGCTGGCATCCCCAGAGCCAAGCAGAATATATTAGAGCAATGTAGAGCGTAGAAA
>NW_017059054.1:0-236 GCF_001483705.2 Eufriesea mexicana | reverse complement strand
GTATAAATAAGGAGGAAAGATACTATTGCCGTGCTACAGCCGTTACAACGCTATAGAATCTGCATCGATAATTCTATTTTAATAACAATTTCGGCTGATATTGATGTGTGGTAACTTTCGTGCATAAATAAGGAAGTAAGATTCTATTGGCCAGGTATAGCCAATGCAATCCAATAGTATCTGGATGGAAAATTCAGTTTCATTGACATTTTCGACTAATGTCGTAGTGAGCCGAC
>NW_017059053.1:0-236 GCF_001483705.2 Eufriesea mexicana | reverse complement strand
TATTGACATTTTCGATAAATATTGAGGTGAGCTGACGAATCTGAATAAATACGAAGGAAGGATACGATTCGTTTGCTGTAGCCCTTGCATTGCAGTAGAATCTGACCGGAAAGCACATTACCGTCTTATATGGTGGTCCACAAGCTTTTCGGCATAAATAAGGAGGAAGAATCCCATTGGGTTGCTACAGCCATTGCATTGCAGTAGGATCTGGCTTCTAAGTTCCATTTTATTGA
>NW_017059052.1:0-236 GCF_001483705.2 Eufriesea mexicana | reverse complement strand
TCTGGTAAGGTGAGGCCAGGCCAGGTCATGTCTGGTCAGGTCAGTTCAGGTTGGCCGGGTAAACTCAGGACAGGTCAGGTCGAGTCAGGTAATGTCAGTTCATGTAAGGTCAGTTCAGGTCAGTTCATGTCAGGACAGGTCAGGCCAGGTCAGGCAAGGTCAGGTCAGGGCAGGTCAGGTCATGTCAGGCCAGATGCTGTCAGTTCAGGTCAGTTCAGGTCAGGCCAGGTCAGGCC
>NW_017059051.1:0-236 GCF_001483705.2 Eufriesea mexicana | reverse complement strand
CTTGTTTATGCAAGAAGGTTTGCTCTCCACGATATTAGTCGAAAATGTCAATAAAATTGAATTATCTGCACAGATTCTACACCATTGCCATGGCTATAGCACGCCAAATGGACCTATCCTCCATACTTATGCCAGGAAGCAAGCTCACCACGATAATAATTGAAAATGTCAACAAAATTGATCTTTCCAGCCCGATTCTGCAGCATTGCAATGGCTATAGCGCGCCAAAAGGATCT
>NW_017059050.1:0-236 GCF_001483705.2 Eufriesea mexicana | reverse complement strand
ATCCGCATATCCATCGAACCATACATCCATACGTTCATACACCTATACGTCCATAAATCCATCTATCTATACATCCATCCATCCGTACATACACCCTTAAGCACATTCATCCATCCATACATACACCCATCCGTGCATCAATCGATGCATACATCCATACAACTATCCATCCTTCCATCCATCCATACATCCATACATACATCAATACATACATCCATACATTCACAAATACATTC
>NW_017059049.1:0-236 GCF_001483705.2 Eufriesea mexicana | reverse complement strand
GGTCAGATCAGTCAGGTCAGGTCACGTCAGGTCAGGTCAGGTCAGGTCAGATGAGGTCAGGTCTGGTAATGTCATGTCAGGTCAGGTCAAGCCTGGTAAGGTCAGGCCACGCCATATCATCTCTGCTCAGGTCAGGTCAGGTAATGCCGGTTAAAGTCGGGACAGGTCAGGTGAGGTCGGCTCAGGTAAGGTCAGTTCAGGTCAGTTCAGGTCAGGCCAGGTCAGGCCAGGTCAGG
>NW_017059048.1:0-236 GCF_001483705.2 Eufriesea mexicana | reverse complement strand
CCATCCATACATCCATCCATCCAGACTTCCATCCGTCCATACACCCATACGTCCATTCATCCAAACATCCATACATATATACATCCATACATCCATACATCCGTACATTCGTCCATCCATACATCGAAGCATTCATACATCCATCCAGCCATACGTCCATCCACCCATCCATACATACATTCATACATACATCCATTAATACTTCCCAACATACATCCATGCAGACATCCATCCAT
>NW_017059047.1:0-236 GCF_001483705.2 Eufriesea mexicana | reverse complement strand
TGATGGCTTTCTGCGCTCTACAATGCTCTACTATACTCTGCTAGAATATGGTTAGGCCAGCAGTTGCGGACTTGGCACGATAGGCTTTGTTAGCCTACGTTTGGTAATGAAAAATAGGTTATGTAAGGACAGGGTTGCTTTCTATTTTGTGCTATGCCACCCTGTTTGGTGGATTCATACGCTCTACATTACCCTACCATACTCTTTTCTAGTTTGGCGATTCCAGCAATAGTTGT
>NW_017059046.1:0-236 GCF_001483705.2 Eufriesea mexicana | reverse complement strand
TGATGGCTTTCTGCGCTCTACAATGCTCTACTATACTCTGCTAGAATATGGTTAGGCCAGCAGAAGCGGACTTGGCACGATAGGTTTTGTTAGGCTACGTTTGGTAATGAAAAATTGGTTATGTAAGGACAGGGTTGCTTTCTATTTTGTGCTATGCCACCCTGTTTGGTGGTTTCATACGCTCTACATTACCCTACCATACTCTTTTCTAGTTTGGCGATTCCAGCAATAGTTGT
>NW_017059045.1:0-236 GCF_001483705.2 Eufriesea mexicana | reverse complement strand
TTAGGTGTGTCTGGTTATGATTGGTTGAGTTACGCTTTATTATATTAGGATGGGATAGCTTCAAGTTTTGTCATATACTGCTACGCGGTGGATTCCTATGCTCTACATGGTCTAATATGGTCTGCATGTCCCTGGGGGCCTGCAAAGTTGGTGCAGGCACGTTATTTTGTGTCATGCTACGTTTGGTTAGGTTTGCTTGGGTCAGGCAATGTACGGATATCGTTGACTCTTGAACT
>NW_017059044.1:0-236 GCF_001483705.2 Eufriesea mexicana | reverse complement strand
TAGCTTTGACTTCTCCGCTACACATTGCGGTACTATGGACTTCTGAGCGCTACCCTCCTCTACTAAGTTCTGCACTGCGCTGGGGATGCAGGCAGTAGTCGTCGCGGCACGTTGGCTTGTCGCATGTTACGTTTGGCTATGTGGCGGTTGTTTATGTTAGGACAGGTTAGCGTTGAGCTTTGTGCTATACACTGACACACTGTGGATTTTTGCGTTCTGCCATGCTCTAGTATGTT
>NW_017059043.1:0-236 GCF_001483705.2 Eufriesea mexicana | reverse complement strand
CTTATTTGCATTTGAAAAAATTAGTAGGTACCGCGCGGAACTGACGATTCATTCTGTCCCCGGGCTTCTCCCTCGAGCTCCTGGTCACCACCATGGACGGCGGTTTATCCCCTAAAAGGCGATCTCTCTTTAAGTCACACATGTTGCGTCAGATGCGTAACGGTGCTTCGCTTATCGCTAAACTTAAAAACAGAATACGAATAAGAACGGTCGCGATTATCATCTTTCGACCCATA
>NW_017059042.1:0-236 GCF_001483705.2 Eufriesea mexicana | reverse complement strand
CCATAAATCCATATAACCATACATCCGCCCATCCATACATCCTTACATATATACATCCATACAAACATACATACCGAGATCCGTCCATCCATACCTCTATCCATCCATACACACATGTATCGACACAGCCATCCGTCCATACATCCATCCATCCACACAACCATCCTTCCATCCATCCATTCATCCATACATCCACCCATCCATACATCGAACGATCCATACATCCATCCATCCAT
>NW_017059041.1:0-236 GCF_001483705.2 Eufriesea mexicana | reverse complement strand
TCCCTCCGTTGGTAATTCTAGAATTGCTATATAGGTTAAATCATCAATGGACAGATTAGTGAAGCGGCTACAGTACTGTGATGATGGATGTACTCAGCACGGAGCTACGAATCCATTATCTCGAAGCCTAACTGTTCTACAGATTTATCATTCTAGAACTCGTGTGAAATTTCAGTCGCCAACGATCAGATAAACACAACGGCTACAGCACTGTGGTAATGGCTATACTCGGTACT
>NW_017059040.1:0-236 GCF_001483705.2 Eufriesea mexicana | reverse complement strand
ATTACTCGCCTCCCAGGGACGGGAATATTATAGTATACCAATGTAGGGCGCAGAAATCCTCCGAAATGTGGTGTATAGCACAAAAGTCAAAGCTATCATAACCAAGCTTTTCCTAATTTAGAACTAACAAGCGTAACGCTTCCCAACCAAACGTGCAACGACCGCTATTGCTGGCCACCGCAGAGCAAAGCAGAATATATAGGGGAGAGTAGGGCGCAGAAATAAATAGAGTCGCA
>NW_017059039.1:0-236 GCF_001483705.2 Eufriesea mexicana | reverse complement strand
CTAATTTCGTGGGGAGCTAACTTCCTTGCATAGGTAAGGAGGAAAGATTCTATTGGCGTGCTACAGCCAATGCTATGCTGCAGAATCTGGCTGGAAAGTTCAATACTATTGACTGTTTCGACTATTATCGTGGTGAGGTGACTTTTCTGCCTAAGTAAGCAGGGTAGATTCTTTTGGCGTGCTGTTGACCTTGCTATGATATAGAGTGTGGTTGGAAAATTCAATTTTATTGTCAT
>NW_017059038.1:0-236 GCF_001483705.2 Eufriesea mexicana | reverse complement strand
TCGGGAGGACAGAAATAATGTTCTCGCCAAGTTTGTTTGACATATGCAACGTTTGGCTATGTTTCGTTAGCTATGGTTAGGTTTGGGTAACTTCGTCATTTCTGCTGTGTACTGCGATTCTATGGATATCTGCGCTCTAGTAGCCTCCATTATGCTCCGCTAGGCTATTGAGGGGCAAGCTATACTGGTCGCGGCATGTTGGGTCGGGTTAGATTTCGTTTCGAATGGTTAGGTTA
>NW_017059037.1:0-236 GCF_001483705.2 Eufriesea mexicana | reverse complement strand
AGCCTAACTCAAGCTAGCGTGCCGAAATCACTATTGATGGCATCCCCAGAGTTGTGCAGAGTGTAGTAGAGCAATGTGTAGCGTACAAGTCCACCGAATAGCAGTGTATAGCACAAAACTGGAAGCCATCCTACCCATGTTAACCTAACCTGACATAAACCAAGTGTAACATGTCACAACCCAACGTGACAAGACCAAGATTGCTGGCTACCCCAGAGACGAGCAGCGTATAGTAG
>NW_017059036.1:0-236 GCF_001483705.2 Eufriesea mexicana | reverse complement strand
ATAGTGAAATTTCGCTCATTCTATTTTCATGAATGAATTGTAGAACATGGTTTTATTACATTAAAATAATTCCATTCTTTATCTGACTATATTCCGATATATAATTTTTATCAACCAGTTTAACCTCTTAAGAAGTGTCATTGGGACTTTAGAGAAAATTCCAGATATTTATCTCAACAGAATAATTAATTTTATTAACATCGGCGAGCCACAGAAACGAGAGAAAATAGCAATTT
>NW_017059035.1:0-236 GCF_001483705.2 Eufriesea mexicana | reverse complement strand
TTTCCATCAACGAGTGTGGATCTTATATAATGATTTTAAATGATTGACAAAAATTGCTACAGAGTAATTCACCAAGAATTTTCGTAAGTAAATAAAGAATATTAATTGCGTATCTTCCTTATCTTACTGACCAAAGTTAGTAAAAACATTTTAACGATTTGCGAATTTTTATATACTCCTTATTTTTATGTACTTCTGGAGTATACAGATTCAAATAAGAAGTAGATGCCTGAAAC
>NW_017059034.1:0-236 GCF_001483705.2 Eufriesea mexicana | reverse complement strand
CTTCCATGCATCCATCCTTTCATACATCCATACATACAGAGCTCCATAAATACACACACACATGCAACCATAAGCAAAGACATACATGCATCCAGCAGTACATACACACATCCATGCTTACATACATGCACTCATCCATCCATCCACCCAACCATAAATCCACCCAACCATATATCCGTCCATCCATACATTCACACATCCATACATCCGGAACTCCGCACATCCATCCATCCATA
>NW_017059033.1:0-236 GCF_001483705.2 Eufriesea mexicana | reverse complement strand
CTTACCGATCATCGTACCATGTTAACACGGTTTCGATTTTACGTAAAATTTCCTTTGTCGCGCATTAGCATGCCTCTATTTATCCACCGAGCTTATACAAAACCGTGTATTTTCTGGATTGTCAACATTTTTGTACGTTTTAAATTTTGATCGCGTTATTTCATATCGTAATAGTTTATTAAAGCTGTAATGGAAGATTCGGAAATTTGCGACCTATTTTTGAAAAAATAATTTCG
>NW_017059032.1:0-236 GCF_001483705.2 Eufriesea mexicana | reverse complement strand
TAGGAGGATTCCTGCGCCCTACAGTGCTCTAATATCTTAAGCTTGGCTCTAGCAATGCCAACAGTAGTAGTCTCTTCTCGTTACGATGTGTCGGGTTACGTTCGGTTAGGTTGGGTCAGGCTATGTTCGGTCAGATTAGCTATAACTTTGTGCTGTACAATGCTATTCGGTGTATTTCTGCATTCTACTGTGCTTTAATATGTTCTGCTTGGCTCTGTGTGGGCCAGCAATAGCGG
>NW_017059031.1:0-236 GCF_001483705.2 Eufriesea mexicana | reverse complement strand
TAGGATAGCTTTGACTTTTGTGCTACATGGTGCTATACGGTGTACCTCTGCGCCCTGCTGTGGAGTAATATATTCTGCTGGTCTCTGGGGAGGCCAGCAATAGTGGCTTGGCACTCAAGGTTGTGTTATGTTACGCCTGGCTTGGCTATGTTAGGAGAGGTATTGCCAGGGTAGCCTTAACTTTTGTGCTCTACATTGCTATTTGGTCGATATTTGTGCACTGCATTGCTCTAGTA
>NW_017059030.1:0-236 GCF_001483705.2 Eufriesea mexicana | reverse complement strand
GGAGCACAGTAGAGCGCAGAAAGCCCACAAATGGCAGTGTATAGAAAAAAAGTCATAGAAATCATGACCTGACACCACCTAACCTAACCTAACCAATCTTAGAGTAACTAAGCCCAATGTGTCAAGACACCTATTGCTGGCCTACCCAGAGCCAAGCAGAACACATTAGAAATAAGTGAAGCGTAGTAATCTCCGAATAGCAGTGTATAACATAAAATGCATTGCCATTCTGACCA
>NW_017059029.1:0-236 GCF_001483705.2 Eufriesea mexicana | reverse complement strand
AGAAACATCATACTATCGATTAAATCAACGAAAGAAAAAATTTTTTCCATTTACACCAAGATTTCCCTTCAATTCACGTTTTTTGCGAAAATTTGACGTCTATTTATACATAAAAAGATTCCTTAAAGTATTTATTTTATTTAATTTTTAAATTAATCAACTGGTACATGTATCATAGTATATGTACGCAAAATTTCAAATGAATTGGTACCCTAGTTTTTGACATATCTTCCCTC
>NW_017059028.1:0-236 GCF_001483705.2 Eufriesea mexicana | reverse complement strand
CCCCCCCCCCCCCCCCCCCCGAATCAAGCGGAACTTACTAGAGGAAATTAGGGCACCGAATTCCATAGAATCGGAGTGTATAGCACGAAAGTCACATCTACCCTGACCTAACCCAGGGGAACGTAACCTTAACAAATGTAGCAGGCGTTAACGTAACGTGCCGCGGCCGGTATGGCTGGTCCCCGGCTCCAAGCACAATGTAATAGAGCGCAGCCGGGGAAGAAATCCAACGAACA
>NW_017059027.1:0-236 GCF_001483705.2 Eufriesea mexicana | reverse complement strand
GGAGCGCAGAAATCCGCAGCACTGAAGTGTAAAGCACAAAGGTCGAAGGTACCCTAAGCTAACAATACATAACCTAACCTAAGCAAAAGTAGCATAACTCAACCTGCTGTGCCGAGACATCTACTGCCGGCCTCGCAACAGCCATGAAGAACGTATTAGAGCACAGCAAGGCGCAGAATTTCAACAAACACCAGTGTGTAGCACAAACGTGGGAGCCATCCTAACGAAACCTAACC
>NW_017059026.1:0-236 GCF_001483705.2 Eufriesea mexicana | reverse complement strand
TCACGTTAGATTGAAATAGGGTACGTTTGGTTGGGTTACGTTAACAAGGGGTTGCTTCGGGTGACTATGACTTTTGTGCCATGCACTGCTTCTCGGTTGATTTCTGCTTGCTACTGCGCACTAACATGTTCTGCTCGGCTCTGTGGAGGCCTACAATATTGGTCTGTTCACCTGTTCGGATAGGTTAGGTTAGGTCAAGTTAGGTCAAGTTTCTCTTTTGTGCTATAGACTGCTAT
>NW_017059025.1:0-236 GCF_001483705.2 Eufriesea mexicana | reverse complement strand
TATCCCAACCAAACGTAGCCTACCTCAACCTAACGTGCCAAGACCACAACTGCTGGCCGACGCCGAGCCAATCAGAGCATGTTCGAGCTCAGTCGAGCGCAGAAGCACACGAATATCTGTGCATTGCCAAAAGCAAAAGCTATCCAGGCAAAACTTTGCCCAAACTAACCTATCCGAACGTAACCTATCTCAACACAACGCGCAGAGGCCACATTTGATGGCCTTCCCAGTGACAG
>NW_017059024.1:0-236 GCF_001483705.2 Eufriesea mexicana | reverse complement strand
TATAGCACTCCAATAGTATCTATCCAACTTATATATGCGAGAAAGTTATCTCACCACCATATTTGGCGAAAATGTCAATAAAATTGAATTGTCCAACCACAATGTTTATCATTGCAACGTGTACAGCACGCCAATAGAATCTACCCTGCTTATTTAGGCAGGAAAGGTAGCTGACCACGATTATAGTTGAAAATGTCAATAAAATTGAATTTTCCATGAAGATTGTATTGCATTGC
>NW_017059023.1:0-236 GCF_001483705.2 Eufriesea mexicana | reverse complement strand
CACCGGCTGGAGGGCGGCGGTGGAGGTGGAAACGCCTATCGACCACCCCCTTGCCGTCATTCCACGCACCGGTCTGTAACCACCCAGCGGGAAGCACGCCACCGCACCGCGATGGGACCTCGGGCGCCTCGACCGCGACCTCTTCGCCGCGGCCGTCCAGGTCGTCGCCTGGACGGATGGCGCCATCGGGCGCGAAAACGACGAAGCGTGGTTAGGGGCGGAGCGGCTAAGGACGG
>NW_017059022.1:0-236 GCF_001483705.2 Eufriesea mexicana | reverse complement strand
TACATACACCCATTCACACATCCGTACATACATCCACACATACATCCGTACATACATCCATACACACGCCCATACCTACATCCGTAGATATATACTTACATACATCCGTTCATACATCCATGCGTCCAACCGTACATGCATCCATACTTACATCCACAGATATATACTTACATACATCCTTTCATACATCCATAGATCCATCAATACATGCATCCATACATACGATCTTCCATACA
>NW_017059021.1:0-236 GCF_001483705.2 Eufriesea mexicana | reverse complement strand
CATACATTCATCCATACAAGCATCCATTCATTCATGCATTCTTCCGTCCATTCACCCGTCCATTCGTCCACACACACATACATACATCCAAGCCACCGTACATCCATATATTCCTACATACATACATCCCTGCATACATACATCCATACATCCATAACGCAAATACGGTCATTCATTCATACATCCATACACACAAACGTCCATACATTAATACATCCATCCATCCATACATCCAT
>NW_017059020.1:0-236 GCF_001483705.2 Eufriesea mexicana | reverse complement strand
TTTCTCGATGAACAATGGACCCTCATTTTTTATTTTAGAAATGCTGCAGTATATGCCTTCCGTTAACAGATTAATACAATGGTTACACTGCCCTACCGGAGGATGTACTAATTGCAGTACTGTCAATTGTAAATATCCTTAGTCATATCTGTACCTTACACTGACTTTTCCGAAATTTCTTTTGCATTCACAATATCACTATACCGTAGCCGTTGTACCACTTTGTTCAATAATGA
>NW_017059019.1:0-236 GCF_001483705.2 Eufriesea mexicana | reverse complement strand
ATCGATCGAGATTTCTGACTGGTTACCGGTAAAAAAGAGAACTGTACGTGTGTCGCGTTGTTTTCGATTGCTGATGCATTGATACGGATTGTAGGTACAAAAGGAAAGGAATATTTTATCGTTTATGGGATACGTGGCTTTCTAAAATAAATTCCGAGATATTTTTAACAGGGAATATTAAAAACCTTTTTCAATACGTTGGTATCTGTAGCAACGCGAATGGCTGTGTATCTATT
>NW_017059018.1:0-236 GCF_001483705.2 Eufriesea mexicana | reverse complement strand
AATTAATATATCAAATTTACAATTATCTAATGATGCGTGGAATATCAAAGTAAAATAATTCTACGTCTTAATTTCCATACGATTTCTTATTTATCGTTTTAAAATTATCGTCGACTTTATGGCAAAAAGTCTTCGAATTACTTTTTTCCTGTAATGAAAAAATCGTTGAGAGCAAAGGGTTAACGTCATCAGTGGGACGTCGAAAGGAAAATTTAGCATTTGCCCCACAGCTGTAC
>NW_017059017.1:0-236 GCF_001483705.2 Eufriesea mexicana | reverse complement strand
GGTCTCGGAAGGTCAGGTCAGGGCAGGTCAGGTCAGGTCAGGTCGGGACAGGTCATGTAAGGTAAGTTCAAGTCAGGTCAGGTCAGGTCCGGTAAGTTCAGGTCAGGTCATGTCAGATCATTCAGGTATGGTCAGGACAGGTCAGGCCACGTATACTCAGGTCAGGTCAGTAGAGGTCAGGTCAGGTCATGTCAGGTCAGTCCAGGTCATGTCAGGTCAGGTCAGATGATGTCAGT
>NW_017059016.1:0-236 GCF_001483705.2 Eufriesea mexicana | reverse complement strand
GGTTCAAGCAGACACGAGTGGAGCAGTGCAGCACACCGATATCGACCGAATAGCAGTGTATAGCACAAACGTCAAGGCTCTGCTATCCTAACCTAAGCAAACTTAACGCAACCAATCGCAAACTAACTTTACCCAACGTGCCGAGAAAACTATTTCTGCCGTCCCCATAGTTTAGTAGATAACATTAGAGCCGTGCAGATCGTAGAAACCCTCCGAATAGCAGTGTATACCACAAA
>NW_017059015.1:0-236 GCF_001483705.2 Eufriesea mexicana | reverse complement strand
GGCACGTTAGAGCGCAGAGGTCCACCGAAAATCGGTGTATAGCACAAAAGGCAAAGTAGCTTACCCCAAACAAACCAAACGCAACATAAGTAAACGTAGCTGAGCTCAACCTAACGTGCCGAGACCACTACTGTTGGCCTCCCCGGATCCAAGTAGAATATACTAGCGAACAACAGAGCGCAGAAATCCGCCGAATTGCAGCGTATAGCACAAGAGTCAGACAGTCTGACCTAACC
>NW_017059014.1:0-236 GCF_001483705.2 Eufriesea mexicana | reverse complement strand
TGTATATATGTATGGATGTATGGATTTATGGATGTATGGGTGTGTGGATGGATGGATGTATGGTTGGATCTATGTGTGGATGGCAGGATATATGGATGGATCGAAGTATTGACGTACAGGTGTATGGATGCATGAATGTATGGTTGTATGGATGTATGTGCGTATGGATGTATGTATGTATGGATGGATGGATGTATGGATGGTTTGAGGTACGGATGGTCAGATGTATGGATGAA
>NW_017059013.1:0-236 GCF_001483705.2 Eufriesea mexicana | reverse complement strand
TGCGGGTATATGAATGTATCGATGTATATATGTATGTATGTATGGATGGATGGATGTATGAATGGATGGATGTATGGATTGATGAATGTATGGATGTATGGAAGGATGTATGTATGGATGTATGTATGGTTGGATGGAAGTATGGATGGGTGGATGTATGGATGGATGGACGTATGGATGGATGGTTGTACCGATGGATGGATGGATTGACGGATGGCTGTGTCGATAGATGGAGG
>NW_017059012.1:0-236 GCF_001483705.2 Eufriesea mexicana | reverse complement strand
AAAGCATAAGTCACATCGACATCTTGCACATTGAATAAGTGGAGTATTATTACAGGAACATCTGCTGTTTGTTAATAAGTCTTTTGGGAAACAGATTTGATTAATATTTTCGAAAATGTCAAATATGTACTAGCATGAGAAAGCGTAAAAAAATAAATTTCTTTATTAAGAAATTTTATTTACAATTTATTTAAAATTATTTGTTTTCATGGGCGAAAAATTAATGCAAAATAAAA
>NW_017059011.1:0-236 GCF_001483705.2 Eufriesea mexicana | reverse complement strand
GATACGATAAAGAGTCAATAACGAATTGTATCGAATGAACAAAGTATCAGCGATTTACGAAATACGCAATGGAGGTGTCTTTACGAAAGTTGTAGGTATCTGTGCAAGCTCAGGAGTAGCCGAGCAGCTTTATATATGATCACTGTCATTTTGCATTTCTCGAGAAGTATTCTCTATGAGAAAGAACAGGTTAATTGTTATTATACTTTGAAATCGAGTTTGACGATCTGATGAGT
>NW_017059010.1:0-236 GCF_001483705.2 Eufriesea mexicana | reverse complement strand
CACTTCTATACACTGATTAACCTGGAGATGCCCTGGAATTTAAAGCCTCAGTTGTCAAGTTTAACCAACTACTGCAGTACCATGATTTACGCTATACAATGTTCCGTGTTGTCAATTGCTATTTTCCCGAGCTATAACCGACATGTACATTGTCTAGTCTAGGCCTGTTGCGAAATTTAAGTTATGAGTGTACAAATTAACGAAATGGTTACATTACTGTAATGATGGCTATACTC
>NW_017059009.1:0-236 GCF_001483705.2 Eufriesea mexicana | reverse complement strand
CCTTCAATCCAATGGCAAGTACAGCCATCTTCTTGCAAGCGAATAGATCTATTCAAAATCTATAATCTGTCATAGCTTGGTGAATAGATCGCCGAAGGCCTTCAATCCACTGGCAAGTATATCCACCTACTTGCTAGAGAGTAGGTCTATTCAAAATAAATTATCTTTTTTACTTTGGTGAATAGGTCGCCCAACGCCATCAATCCAATGGCAAGTACAGCCATCTACTTGCCAGA
>NW_017059008.1:0-236 GCF_001483705.2 Eufriesea mexicana | reverse complement strand
TTACTGACATTTTCGACTAATATCGTTGTGAGCTAACTTCCTTGCATAGGTAAACAGGAAAGACCTTTTTGGCGTGCTATAGCCATCGCAATGGTATAGAATGTGGCTGGAAAAAACATTTTCGTTGACATTTTCGACTAATATCGTGGTGAGGTAGCTTACTTGCGTAAGTTAGGAGGAAAGATGCTTTTTGAGTGCTATTGCCATTGCAATGCTATAGAATGTGGCTGGAAAAG
>NW_017059007.1:0-236 GCF_001483705.2 Eufriesea mexicana | reverse complement strand
CATTGCCTGACCTGTCCTGACCTGCACTGACCTGACCTGACCTCACCAGACGCGACCTTGCTTATCCTGACCAGACCTGACCTGACCCAGCCTGACCTTGCCTGACCTGACCTGACCTGACCAGAGCTGACCTGTTAACTCCTGACCTGAACTGTACTGACTTGACTTTTCCATAGGAGAGCAGACCGGACGTGACCAGGCCTCAGCTGACCGGACTGATCTGACCTGACCTGACC
>NW_017059006.1:0-236 GCF_001483705.2 Eufriesea mexicana | reverse complement strand
TCTACAATAGCTAATGCAATGGTGTAGAATCTGGCTGGAATATTCAATTTTATTTACATTTTCTTCCAATATTGTTGTGTGTTGACTTTCGTGCATAAATAAGGAGCAAAGATTCTTTTGACCTGCTGTAGTCATTGCATTGCTACAGGATCTGGCTGGAAAATTCAATTTCGTTGTTACTTTCGACTAATATCGTGGTGAGCTAACACCCTTGTATACGTAAGGAGGAAGAATTC
>NW_017059005.1:0-236 GCF_001483705.2 Eufriesea mexicana | reverse complement strand
GACATGACCTGACATGATCTGAACCGACCTGACCCGAAATGCCCTGACCCGTCATGGCCAGACATGGCACGACCTGACCTGACCTGAGAAGGCTATACCTGACCAGACCAGCCCTGTCCTGGCCTGGACTGTCCTGACCTGACCCGACCTGACTTGACCTGACCTGACCTGGACTGTCGTGGCCTGACATTTCCTGGCCTGTCCAGACCTGCACTGACATGACATGAACTGACTGA
>NW_017059004.1:0-236 GCF_001483705.2 Eufriesea mexicana | reverse complement strand
GAGGGGAAATCATCAAAGGTACCCGGCCGCCTTAGGGGAGGGGGCGGAGTTATGTGGGATTTTCACCCACTAAGAACCCCACGATGGCTAGCCCTTCGCATATCGGTGAACCCTGGACATCGCGGCGACGAAATTGCCAGGAAGCCCCCGCGACGCAACCGCAGTTCCCTCCTGGCGCGACGGGAAATCTCACCAGTGACGATTATGTCCATGAGCGTGAGACGGGTCGATTACAG
>NW_017059003.1:0-236 GCF_001483705.2 Eufriesea mexicana | reverse complement strand
TTTTTCCTACAAATTAACTCTATCTCTTCACACACCGACCTGACGACTGACTCAGGCCAACCATTCGATAACCAACTTAGTAACTGCTCTGTAACTGCCTGTCTTCCAGAATGGGCCGTTTTAAAACCCGTCCAAAATACAAGCGCCTCCCCAAAGGAGGAGAAAAGCTCCCACTACCACAAGGTCAAGGGTGGAGGAAACTCCTTCCTCCGAACTAACCCCTCCGAAGGGTTTAC
>NW_017059002.1:0-236 GCF_001483705.2 Eufriesea mexicana | reverse complement strand
TAGTCATTGCGATGCTATAGACTCTGGCTGGAAAGTTCAATTTTATTGACGTTTTCGACTAATATCGTGGTGGACGAACTTTCCTTCATAAATAAGGGGGAAAGATACTATTGGCTTAATATAGCAATTGCACTGTTATAGAATCTGGCTGGAAAATACATTTTTATTGACAATTTCGACTATTATCGTGGTGAAAATACTTTCTTGCATATACAAGGAGGAAAGATTCTACTGGC
>NW_017059001.1:0-236 GCF_001483705.2 Eufriesea mexicana | reverse complement strand
AAATACGGCCATACATTCATGCATCCATACATACAAACGTCCATACATTAATCCATCCATCCATCCTTACATCCATACATCCACACATCCATACATCCATTAATCCATCCAGCCCTGCACTCATCCATCCATATGTACATCCATACATACGTTCATACATATATCCATGCATGCACCCATACACACAACCATACATACATCCATAGATACATGCGTTATTTAATCCATACATACAT
>NW_017059000.1:0-236 GCF_001483705.2 Eufriesea mexicana | reverse complement strand
TGTGCTATACATAGTCATTTGTTGGCTTTCTGCGCTCTACTGTGCTGTACTGTGCCCAGATCATCCCTGTGCCGCCCAGGAATAGTAGTCGCGGTGCGACAGGTTGTGTTATGCTGCGATCGGTAGTGTTACGATTAGTCAGGTTAGGATAGGATAGCTTTGCCTTTTGTGCAGTACAAAGTTATTCGGCGGATTCCTGCGCTCTAGATTGCTCTACTACACTCTGCTCGACTCTC
>NW_017058999.1:0-236 GCF_001483705.2 Eufriesea mexicana | reverse complement strand
TCGGCGCGGGTCGGGCCAGGACGGGTCAGGTCCAGTCAGGTCGGGTCGGGTCAGGTCAGGTTATGCAGGTCAGATCATGTCAGGTCCGGTCAGGACAGGTCAGGTCAAGTCTGGTCTGGTCAGGTCAGGTCAGGTTATGTTAGGTCAGGTCAGGTCAGGTCAGGTCAGGTCACGTCAGGTCAGGTTAGGTTAGGTCAGGTTAGGTTAGGTCAGGTTAGGTTAGGTCAGGTCAGGTT
>NW_017058998.1:0-236 GCF_001483705.2 Eufriesea mexicana | reverse complement strand
CATACATTCATATATCCACACATCCATAAATCCATCCATCCATACATCCATCCACCAATCCATCCATACATACATACATACATACATACAACAATACATACATATATACATTCATACATCCATACACCCTTACATCCAGAAATTCGTACATCCATACGGCCATACATCCATATGTCCATACATCCATACATGCATGCATCCATACATACTTTCATCCATGCATCAATGCATACCCC
>NW_017058997.1:0-236 GCF_001483705.2 Eufriesea mexicana | reverse complement strand
GTGATCTAATTGCTCTGCTTTGCTCTGGGGAGGACGGACATAGTAGCCGCGGCGCGATAGCATGAGTTATGTTACGTTTGCATTGGTCGTATTTGTTTGGGTTAGGTTAAGATATCTTTGTCTTCTGTCATGTACACGGTAATACGGCGGACTTCTGCGCCCTACTGTACTCAAGTATGGTCAGCTTGGCTTTGGGGAAGCCAGTAATGGTGGTCTCGGCACGTTATGTGCAGATA
>NW_017058996.1:0-236 GCF_001483705.2 Eufriesea mexicana | reverse complement strand
TCAATCTAATGGCAAGTACAGCCATCTACTTGCCTGACAATAGGTCCTTTCAAAATGTATAACATGTTATAGCTTGGTGAATAGATCGCCTAACGCCTTCAATACAATGGCAGGTGCAGCCATCTACTTGCAAGAAGATGGGGCTATTCAAGATCTATAATCTGTTATAGCTAGGCGAATACATCGCCTAACGCCTTCAATCCAATGGCAAGTACAGCCATCTGCTTGCCAGAGAA
>NW_017058995.1:0-236 GCF_001483705.2 Eufriesea mexicana | reverse complement strand
GTCTCAACTTCACGTGACGAGACAGCTATTGCTGCCGTCCCCAGAGCCAGGAAGGATATACTATTGCACTGTCGATAACAGAAGTCCACCGAAAAGCAGTGTGCAGCGCAAAAGGTATAGCAATCATACCCAAACTTAGCCTATCCCTGCTTCACCGAACGTAACATGGCCCGACATAACGTGCCGAGACCACTATTTCGGGCCTGGCCAGAGCCAAGACGAAAATGTTAGTGCAC
>NW_017058994.1:0-236 GCF_001483705.2 Eufriesea mexicana | reverse complement strand
ATTATTTGCAATGATAATTATTCTCATTAATATACATATAGTAAAAGCCAAAAATAAATATATATAGGCACAACAGATACTTTTTATTCTATTAAATTAATTATTTATTAGTAAATCGATGGAGATATATATATATGTATATATGTAACCATAAAATCAGTAACATTGTATAATAAATAATACACAACTATATACTAGCAGTTTAATTTGTAATATAAAAAATACATTATGCATTA
>NW_017058993.1:0-236 GCF_001483705.2 Eufriesea mexicana | reverse complement strand
TTAGTTATATTATATTTAATCTAAATGTTGTTTTAGAAACAAATTTTAGATTGAGAAATAAACATAATTTTCTCCAATAATTATTTCATACTTTCCAAATTGACGAATCCCAAGAAATAAAAGAAGGGAAATTATTCGAAACACGGTACAAATATTTAACCTCTAATCAAGTAATTTGACTTGATTTTTATCTAAAATCTAATTTCATACAAATAAAATAAATGTGATACATATAA
>NW_017058992.1:0-236 GCF_001483705.2 Eufriesea mexicana | reverse complement strand
GTTCATGTAGCGACTGGATATCATTGACTCACTTGCTATACACTGCATTGCGACGGGTTTCTGCGCTCTACCGTTCCCTAGTATATTCTGCTTGTCACTGGCAAGGCCAGCAGTAGTTTCCAAGGCACGTAAGTTTTAGTTCGGTTACGTTCGATTACGTTACGTTTGGTTAGTTTGGGATAGGGTAGCTTTATGCTATACACTGTTAATCTATGGAACTCTGTGTAGACAAACAT
>NW_017058991.1:0-236 GCF_001483705.2 Eufriesea mexicana | reverse complement strand
TGCATAGACAAGGAGGAAAGTTTCTATTGGCGAGCTGTAGCTATTGCAATGCCTTAGAATGTGCGTGGAAAGTTCAATTTTATTGACATTTTTGACTAATATCGTGGTGAGCTAACTTCATTGCGTAAGTAAGGAGGAAAGATGCCTTTTGAGTGCTATAGCCATTGCAATGTTATAGATTGTGGCTGGCAAATACAATTTTATTGACATTTTCGACTAATATCGTGGTGAGCTAA
>NW_017058990.1:0-236 GCF_001483705.2 Eufriesea mexicana | reverse complement strand
GTCTAACCATCCCAAACCTAACACAAACCAACTGAACAAAACCAAACATAGCCTATCTCAACCCAACCTGCCGAGACCGCTTTTGCTGCCCTCCACAGAGGCAAGCAGGACATAGTAGAGTGCAGTAGATCGCAGAACTCCACCGCATTGCAGCGTACTGCACAAAAGATAAAGACACACTGTCCGAACATTGCCTAACCCAACCTAACCGAACGTAACCTGACACCACAGAACGA
>NW_017058989.1:0-236 GCF_001483705.2 Eufriesea mexicana | reverse complement strand
CGGATTAAACTTAGGTCCAAAGATGGCGAAGAATTTAACGTCAAAAGTTAGCACATTTTGGCTCTAGTTGGTTCCTGAGGACCGGTCAGGCCCAAACGGAAAGTCTAGCGCCGGTCCCTGAGTACCGGCGTGGCACTTAACGCTTATTGTTGGCTGATCGCACGTCCCAGAGCGAACTATACTGTTTCCCCATGCTCGGGGGACCATTTACCAACCAGAGGCCTATTAATAGGCTT
>NW_017058988.1:0-236 GCF_001483705.2 Eufriesea mexicana | reverse complement strand
GATGGGTGGATGTATGGATGGATGGATGTGTAGAAAGGTGGACGTATGGATGGATTTATGTATTGTTCAATGTTTGTCTGGATGGACGGATGTATGGATGGATTGCGGAATGGATGAACGGATGTACGGATATATGGATGTATGGATGTATATATGTATGGATGTATGGATGTATGGATGTATGGATGTGTGGATGTATGGATGTGTGGATGTATGGATGTATAGATGGATATGTG
>NW_017058987.1:0-236 GCF_001483705.2 Eufriesea mexicana | reverse complement strand
TTTTCAAGCATACTTTTCATATGATAAATTCACTTTAAGATTACCACTGATCTATGCATCCTGGTGAAACTTCGATTTTAATTTTTCTGCGTTAACATCTAGCATCTTTTAATTTATGTTCGATTTATAATTGTACTTTACCCTACTCAGAAGAAATATTTTAGTTCTTACTAATGCCTAACCTCTACTCGTTGTCGCTGTTACTATAGTTATGACGAATCCTTAACTATTACCTT
>NW_017058986.1:0-236 GCF_001483705.2 Eufriesea mexicana | reverse complement strand
CCCTCCTTACTTATGCAAGAAAGTAAGGTCACCACGATATTAGCCCAAAGCGTCAATAAAATTGAATTTTCCAGCCTGATTCTATAGCATAGCTTTGACTATACCACGCCAATAGGATATTTCTTCCTTATTTATGCAAGAAAGATAGCTCACAACGACATTAGTCTAAAATGTCAATAAAATCGAATTTTGCACGCAGATTCCATAGAATTGCAATGGCTATATCATGCCTATAG
>NW_017058985.1:0-236 GCF_001483705.2 Eufriesea mexicana | reverse complement strand
TGTTGACATTTTCGACTAGTATCGTGGTGATCTCACTTCCTTGCGTAAGTAAGCAGGAAAGATGCTTTTTGAGAGCTATAGCCATTGCAATGGTATAGAATGTGGCTGGAAAATATAATTTTGTTGAAATTTTCGACTAATATCGGTGTGAGTTAACTTTCTTGCATAAATAAGGAGGAAAGATTTTATTCTCGTGCTATAGGCATTGCAAAGCTATAGAATCTTCCTGGAAAATT
>NW_017058984.1:0-236 GCF_001483705.2 Eufriesea mexicana | reverse complement strand
TCATGTCTGGTCAGGTCAGGTCAGTTCTTGTCAGTTCATTTCGGAGCAGATCATGTCATGTTAGGTCACATCAGGCCTGGTCAGGCCCGGCAAGGTCGCGGCTGGTCAGGTCAGGTCAGGTCAGGTCCGGTCAGGTCAGAAGAGTCAGGTCAGGTCAGGTCAGGTCAGTTCATGTCAGGTCATGTCAGGTCATGTCAGGTCAGGTCAGGTCAGGTCAGGTCTTGCCAGGCGAGGCC
>NW_017058983.1:0-236 GCF_001483705.2 Eufriesea mexicana | reverse complement strand
ATTCCCGGAGCAACGCTGCGAACATTAGATCACAGTAGTGAGCAGAAATCCACCGAATAGCAGAGTACGTCACAGAAGTCAAATCTACCCTATCCTAACCTAGCCACACATAACACAAAGAAATGTAACTTAAATCAACCTAACGTGCCTAGGCCATCATTGCTGAAATACCTAGAACAAAGCAGAATATGCTAGAGCACAGGAGAGCGCAGAAACCCGCTGCACTGAATTTCTAG
>NW_017058982.1:0-236 GCF_001483705.2 Eufriesea mexicana | reverse complement strand
GCTATAAGTTGGAATCCTGCGCCCTGCAGATCTCTAATATCCTCAGCTTTGCTTTGGGGAGGGCAGCAACAGCGGTCTCGCTGCGTTCGGATGAGTTGGGCTATGTTCCGTTTCTTTGGTTCGGGATAGGCTTAAGCATTTTTTACCCATCTGGCATACACAGGGATCCTGTCGATTTCTGCGTTCTTCTCTCCACTTATGTGTTCGGATAGGCACTGGGGAGGCCAGTAACAATG
>NW_017058981.1:0-236 GCF_001483705.2 Eufriesea mexicana | reverse complement strand
GTAGGATATTTCCTCCTTATGTATGCAAGGACGGCAGCTCACGACGATATCCGTCGGAAATGTAGATAAAATTACATTTTCCAGCCAGATTCTGTAGGATTGCAATGACTACAGCTCGCTAGTAGAATCCTTCCTCCTTATTTATGCAGGGATGTCAGCTTACCAAGATATTAGTCGGAAATGTCAATAAAACTGAATATTCCATCCAGACACTATAGAATTGCAATGGCCATAGC
>NW_017058980.1:0-236 GCF_001483705.2 Eufriesea mexicana | reverse complement strand
TAAAGCATAAAAGTCGGAGATATCCTAAACTAACCTAACCTAACCAAATCTAACCGAACGTAGGCTGACTGAACCTAACGCGCCGCGACCACTATTGCTGGCCTCGCCAGTGCCAAGCTGAAAACATTAGCGCACTGTAGGCTGCAGAAATCCATCTAATAGCAGTCTATATCACTAAAGTCAAACCTACCGTCTACTAACCTTGCCAACGGTAACATAACCAAACGTAGCCTTAC
>NW_017058979.1:0-236 GCF_001483705.2 Eufriesea mexicana | reverse complement strand
CATTTTCGACTATATCGTGGTG
Source organism: Eufriesea mexicana (assembly GCF_001483705.2). Taxonomy (NCBI): domain Eukaryota; kingdom Metazoa; phylum Arthropoda; class Insecta; order Hymenoptera; family Apidae; genus Eufriesea; species Eufriesea mexicana. The sequence continues at coordinate 214 of NW_017058979.1, read as the reverse complement.
AGCTAACTTTCTTCGATAAACAAGGAGGTAATTTCCTATGACATTGCTATGGCCATTGGAGTGCTAGGGGATCTGGGTGGAAAATTGATGTTTATTGATATTTTCCGCTAATATCGTGGTGAGCTTACTTTCTTTCATAAATGAGGAGGATGGACTCTATTGACGTGCTATAGCCATTGCAGTGCTGTAGAATCTGGCTCGGAAACTCAATTAT
>NW_017058978.1:0-236 GCF_001483705.2 Eufriesea mexicana | reverse complement strand
GATATAACCTGCCCAAACATGGCCTATCCCTAAGTAACGTGCTGCGACCAATATTGCTGGACTTCCCAGGGCCAAGAAGGGTAAAGTAGAGCGCAGCAGAGCATAGAAACCCACCTCATTACTGCGTATACCACGAAGGTTGGGTCTATCGAAGCATAACCCAAACCTGCATTACGTGACCAAACGTATGCTGACACAAACTAACGGGTCGAGACCACTATTACTAGCCTCCGCAG
>NW_017058977.1:0-236 GCF_001483705.2 Eufriesea mexicana | reverse complement strand
TGACGCTTGGTTAGGTTAGGTTTGGTTCGGTTAGGACAGTGTAGCTATGATTTTTGTGCTGTGCAATTCATTTCGGTTGATTCCTGCGCTCTACATGGCTTTACTGTACGCTGCGCGACACTCGGGAGGCCACTTGACCCGCTAGGTTGAGTTAGGCTATGTTCGGTTAGGGCATGTTTGTGCTGTTTAGGTATGGATAGCTTCAGCTTTCGTGGTATAAACAATTGTTCGATGCA
>NW_017058976.1:0-236 GCF_001483705.2 Eufriesea mexicana | reverse complement strand
TGGGTTAGGATATCTTCCACCCTTGTTCTGTACACTGCAGTGCGCTGGATTACTGCGATATACAGTGCTCTAGTTTATTCTGCTTGTCTCTGAGGTGCTAACAATAGTGGTTTCGGAGCGTTATGTTGAGCAATGTTACGTTCGGTCATGTCACGAGCGTTTAAGTTGGGATAGGGTAACTACGAATATTGTGCTATGCACTGCGATATGATGGATGTCTGCGCTCTACTCTCCTC
>NW_017058975.1:0-236 GCF_001483705.2 Eufriesea mexicana | reverse complement strand
TGCAATGCTATGGACTCTGGCAGGAAAATAAAATTTTACTGACATTTTTGACTAATACCGTGGTGAGCCACCTTTCTTGCTTAAATAAGGATGAATAATTCAATTGGCGTGCTATAGCCGTCGCAATGCTATAGCATCTCGGTGGAAAGTTCAATTGTGTTGACATTTTCTACTAATACCGTGGTGAGCTATCTTCCTTGCGTAAGTAAGGAGAAAAGATGCTTCTTGCGTGCTAC
>NW_017058974.1:0-236 GCF_001483705.2 Eufriesea mexicana | reverse complement strand
TGACCTGACCTTGCCTGACCTGGCCTGACCTGAAATGACCTGAACTGACATCATCTGACCTGATCTGACCTGAGATTACCTGACACGACCTGACCTGTCCTGACTTTAACCGGACATACCTGAACTGACCTGGCCGGTCATGATCTTGCGTTGCCTGACCTTACCAGACTTGGCATGACCTGACATGACCTGACCTGACCTGACTGACCTGACCAGACCAGACCTGACCTGACCAG
>NW_017058973.1:0-236 GCF_001483705.2 Eufriesea mexicana | reverse complement strand
GAAAATGTCAATAAAATTGAATTTTCCATTCAGATACTATAGAATTGCAATGGATATAGCTGGCCAATAGAATCGTTCCTTCTTATTTATGCAAGAAAGTCACCTCACCACAATGTTAGTCGAAAATGTTAATAAAATTGAATTCTCGAGACAGATTCTATAGCACTGCAATGGCTACAGCGTTCCAATAGAGTCTTTCCTCCTTATTTATGCAAGAAGGTTACCACGCAACGATA
>NW_017058972.1:0-236 GCF_001483705.2 Eufriesea mexicana | reverse complement strand
TTCAAGTCATTTTTAAAGGTTTTTACTTGAGTGTGCCAGTACTTTTGTCCACCCATAAAATGTTCAATAAATGCATTTTTGTTATCGTTTCGTGAAGCAATGTATTTAAATTATTACTTCTATTATGTAATAAACTAGAACAGATAATAAATGAATATGTGAAAAAGTTTTCTTTCAAATCAATTTGTTTAGTAGTTATAAGCACTTGTACCACAACAACCATGCTGTGCCAATAC
>NW_017058971.1:0-236 GCF_001483705.2 Eufriesea mexicana | reverse complement strand
ATTTCTCATTCTTCGAATTTTTTCTATTATACACTTATTTTCATTATATATGAAATACCTTATCTTCACGTAAAAATGTCTTCCCTACATGTCAGTTGAATGTCCGTAACAATGCTTTGTTGTTAGCGTTGACCAGAGGGGAGATCGTCCTTTCAGTCGGTCCGAACCGTCAGGACTGGCGTTCGTCCCCTTCGGCCGGTTGGAAGCGATACGCCTGGTACCGTCCCTTTCGGTCG
>NW_017058970.1:0-236 GCF_001483705.2 Eufriesea mexicana | reverse complement strand
CACATACATCCGCCCATACATCCATCCATCCATACACCCATACATGCATTCATCCATACATTCGTACATCCTAACGTCCGTACATCCGTCCATCCATAACTCAATCCAAACATACATCCATCCATCCATACAAACATTCATCCATACGTACATCCATACATACATACATCCACCCATACGTCCACCCCTCCATACATCCATAAATCCATCCATCCATGCATCCATCCATCCATACA
>NW_017058969.1:0-236 GCF_001483705.2 Eufriesea mexicana | reverse complement strand
TGGTTCGGCTGGTGTAGGCTAAGTTTGGTTGGGATGGACTTAACGTTTGTGTTGTATGCTGCTGTCCTGTACATTGCTACGCTCTATTGAGCCCTAGGATATTCTGCATGACTGTGCGGAGGGCAGGGGAAGTGCTCACGGCACGTTAGCCTAAACTATGTTGCGTTCGCTTTCGTTACGTTCGCTTAGCTTATGGTAGGGTAGCTTAGGCTTTTGTGCTATACTCTGCACATCGG
>NW_017058968.1:0-236 GCF_001483705.2 Eufriesea mexicana | reverse complement strand
TAATTGCCATTGGATTGAAGGGGTTATGCCATCTATTCGCCATTCTATAACAGGTTATAGATTCTGAATAGACCAATTCTGGGAAGTAGATGGCTGTACTTGCCATTGGTTGAAGACGCTAGGCGACCTATTCTCCAAGATATAACAGATTATAGATTTTGAATGGACCTATGCTCTTGCAAGTCGACGGCTGTACTTGCCATCGGATTGAAAGCATTAGGCGGACTATTCACCAA
>NW_017058967.1:0-236 GCF_001483705.2 Eufriesea mexicana | reverse complement strand
TCATTCAGCTATTGATTGTTTTTCCGCGACTCTCTGTCATACTCGTTACACACACATCCTTCCGCACAAACATTTTATGACAACCACTACCTACCACAATAATTTCATCAAATTCTCCTCCATTTTAATGAAGGATATTTCAGAGAAATAGTCTTCTTTAATCCTTTCACGAATAAGCGTTTTAAGGCTACCTTGAGACGATTTCCCACTTAACTCACTAGCGCCACCACGGTCTA
>NW_017058966.1:0-236 GCF_001483705.2 Eufriesea mexicana | reverse complement strand
TGCATTCTAATTTTTTCCGCTTGGCTCTGGGGAGGCCAACAACAGTGGTCTTGGCACGTTAGTTTTTGTAAGGTTGCGTTCCGTTAGATTTGGTTAGGAAGGCTCGGTAATGATTTCTTTGACTGTTGAATTATACACCGCTGTTCGGTGGGTATCCGTAATCTGATGTGCTGTAATGTGCTCTGCTCGGCTCTGTGGAGGCCAGCAATAGTTCTCTCGGCACGTTAGGTTTAGCT
>NW_017058965.1:0-236 GCF_001483705.2 Eufriesea mexicana | reverse complement strand
GCCATTGAAATATAGAAGAATCTGGCTGAAAAATTCGATTTCATTGACATTTTCGGCTTATACTGTGGAGACATAACTTTCTTGCATAAATAAGGAGGAAAGATTCTACTGGCGTGCAGTAGCTATTGCAATGTTATAGAATCTGGCTGGAAAACTCAATATTATTGACGTTCTCGACTAATATCGTGGTGGGCTATCTTTCATGCATATATAAGGAGGAAAGACTCTACTGGCGT
>NW_017058964.1:0-236 GCF_001483705.2 Eufriesea mexicana | reverse complement strand
AAAGTAACCTATTCAAACCTAACCTAACCAAATATAACAAAGAAGAATCTAACGCGCCGCGGCTTCTATTTCTGGCCTCCCATACCAAAGCAGAGGATATTATGCCACAGTGGGGCGCAGATATCCACCGAATAATAGTTTATAGCACGAAAGTCAAAGCTCCTCTGGCCAAACCAGGCAGAGCGTAACATTACCAAACGTAAAAAGACTAAACCTAACGAGACGAGGCCTCAATT
>NW_017058963.1:0-236 GCF_001483705.2 Eufriesea mexicana | reverse complement strand
GGAAAGTTTGGAAATTTTATATTTCGGAAGTGAAAAGTGCACTTGCAAAAAGTTTGGTCCTGAGCCTGCTAGGTAGCCTTACTGATGAGTCCACTAGCAGGCTCGGGACGAAACGCATCCCTTCCTTTTCCTTTCATCCCTTCTAGCTCCATACTACACCAAAGATACCTGCAACCAGCTGACTTCAACGACCGTGAGGATGGAACTCCTACAAATATATTATCCAGTATTATCAA
>NW_017058962.1:0-236 GCF_001483705.2 Eufriesea mexicana | reverse complement strand
AGAGGTGACCGTGAATTTATGGCTTCGAAAGTTGTGGTTGCCTGGTTTCTAAAATTAGGCATTAAAGAATGCTTCGTGTCCGGCGACCGAAGGAAATAAAGAATGGTTTGCAAAAGTGTACCGTAAACGAATAAAATAGAAAATACCGAATATGAAATAAATCAGCACTTAGGGTCTGGTTACTAGAAAACCGTAACGAATCTTGTAGGTCTGGGGTTTGTCGCACAATGGGACAA
>NW_017058961.1:0-236 GCF_001483705.2 Eufriesea mexicana | reverse complement strand
AGTCTTGGCACGTTAGGTTTAGTTATGCTACGCTTGGTTAGGTTATGTTGGTTTGAGTTAGGTTTGTATAGCTTTGTATGCCGTGCTACATTCTGTCATTCGACGGAATTCTACGCTCTTCTGTGCACTACAATACCCTGCTCGAACCTGGGTATGCCAGCAATAGTGGCCGCGTGTCGTTATTTTGAGTTATGTTGCGTTTGGCTTCGTCGCGATTTGTTAGCTTAGGAGTGTAT
>NW_017058960.1:0-236 GCF_001483705.2 Eufriesea mexicana | reverse complement strand
AGAAGATCATAGAATAGCAGCGTGAAGCAGAAAGGTCAAAGCTGTCCTTACCTAAGCCAACGTCACCGTGGATAACCGAACGTAATCAATCTCAACCTAACGTGCCGCGGCCACTATGGCTGGCCCTCGCAAAGCTAAGCAGAATATTTGCGAGGAGGGTAGAGCGCAGAAGACCACAGAAACGCAGTGTATAGGAGGTACGTCAATGTCATCCTTTCCTACCTTAGCCAAACTTA
>NW_017058959.1:0-236 GCF_001483705.2 Eufriesea mexicana | reverse complement strand
TCTCCTGATAGATGTACTAAAAACCGTAATGTCGAAAGTAAGTGTCCCACGACAAAACCGCACCATGTATTGCTTATTCGGAAATTGCTGCTCAACTTAATTTGTCACTGAACAAATTAGGCCAATGGCTAAAGCAAACTAATGATGGCTGTACTCAGTGCTGTTTCGTCAAGAGTTAATATCTCGAGCCATAATTGGTGAGTCCTTTGTCACAGTAGAATTGCAATACGATATGA
>NW_017058958.1:0-236 GCF_001483705.2 Eufriesea mexicana | reverse complement strand
GACTATAGCACGCCAATTGAATCTCCCCTCCGTATTTAAGCAAGAAAGATAGCTCACCACGATGTTAGACGAAAATGTCAATAAATTTCAATTCTCCAACCACATTCAATATCATTGCCATAGCTATAGCACGCGAATAGAATCTTTCCTCCCTATTTGTGCAAGAAAGATACCTCACCACCATATTATTCGAAAATGTCAATAAAATTGAGTTTTCCATCTAGATACTATAGAAA
>NW_017058957.1:0-236 GCF_001483705.2 Eufriesea mexicana | reverse complement strand
GTACGGTAGAGCGCAGAAAGCCACCAAATTGAAGTGTACAGCACAGAAGTCAGAAATATTGTGACATAAGCTACCCTAACGCGAACTAATCAAACGAAAACTGACTGAACCTGACGCGCCGCAAACACTATTGCTGGCCTTCCCATAGTAGAGCAGAATATAGTGGAGCGAAGTAGAGCGCGGAAGGCCACCGAATAACAGTGTATACAACGAAAACCAAATGTACGCAAACATAA
>NW_017058956.1:0-236 GCF_001483705.2 Eufriesea mexicana | reverse complement strand
AAAATCGAAACTGCCAGGCACATTCCATATCATTGCAATGGTTATAGCATGCCAAAAGTATCTCTCCTCCATACTTATGTAATGATGCTAGCTCACCACGATCTTAGTCTAAAATGTCTATAAAATTGAATTTTCCATCCAGATTCTATAGCACTGCAATGGCAATATCACGTCAGTAGGATCTTTCCTCCTGATTTATGCAAGAAAGTTAAGTCACCACGATATTAGACGAAAAT
>NW_017058955.1:0-236 GCF_001483705.2 Eufriesea mexicana | reverse complement strand
GATAAACCGAATGGAGGTAGGATCAGGACGTAGAAAAATATAGGTTCAGAGATTAAGTTCGAATAATGATTAACATTGATTTGTCTATTTTTGGATTAACTGTTATTCGAATTTGTTAATATCCCAAGGGTCGATAATTAATTTATTAATTATTTAATATTCAATGAAATTCAAAGGATGCATTCTCTACTGCCAGAGAGTGTTTAAAATTTGTCCAAATTAGTATGCAGTAGGCA
>NW_017058954.1:0-236 GCF_001483705.2 Eufriesea mexicana | reverse complement strand
GTCTCTTCGTGTAATGCTATTACATTCGAAGCAAGATTACAACCCAAATTGAATTTAATTAAGTCGAAGCGATGTAACTATGAGATTTAAGTAGGAAATAATTCGAAAATCTTAGGAAGTTGGAAAATTAACGGAAAAACCCTCGCGAAGAAGAGTAATAATTAAAAATACATAGGTATTGTTTTACAAATTGAAGTAATTTTGGAATGAATAGTTATTTGTCGCGTCGCGTAGAA
>NW_017058953.1:0-236 GCF_001483705.2 Eufriesea mexicana | reverse complement strand
GTAAATCCGAAAGCAATTTTGGAATGATCACTGTATGTTACGGTTATGGATTGAGATATTTCCCAATGGCAGTTCCGTACCTATTACATCGACCAATATGGTACTTTATGTCGCGGATTAAATATTTAAGTGATGGCTTATATTCTAAAACGTCTCTAGAATGACAAAATGCAGGTCCACGATCCGTCGAGATGATAAGAGTTGACACCACCGTACTGAGTACATCCATCTGAATA
>NW_017058952.1:0-236 GCF_001483705.2 Eufriesea mexicana | reverse complement strand
TACGATTGGTTACGTTACGTTTCGTTATGTTAGGATAGGGTAGCCTTTACTTTTGCGCTACACTGAACTATACGGTGGACATCTGCGCGCCGCTGTGCTGTAGTATATTCTGCTTGCCTGTGGGGAGCCCAGCAATGCTGATCTCGGCACGACAGGTTGTGCTATGCTTCGCCTGTCTAGGATAGGTTGTGTCACGTTATGTCAGGATATCTTTGACTTTTCTGCTTTACTCTTCA
>NW_017058951.1:0-236 GCF_001483705.2 Eufriesea mexicana | reverse complement strand
TGGTAGGACGCAGAAATCCATAGAACCGCGGTTCACATCGGAAAAGTCAGGGATACCCAAACGGAAGCCAAACCAACGGAACATCGCCAAACCTATCCTAACTCTAACTAACTTGCTGATACCGCCATGGCTGCCCTTCCCAGAGTTAAGCAGAACATAATAGAGCACACTATATCCCAGAAATCCACCGAAAAGCTGTGTACAGCACAAAAGCTAAAACTATCCTGCCAAAAATT
>NW_017058950.1:0-236 GCF_001483705.2 Eufriesea mexicana | reverse complement strand
TATACACTGCGATTCTATGGATTTCTGTGCACTACTCTCCTCTGTCATGTTCAGCTCGAATCTAGGGGCCAGCAGTAGTTTTCACGGAACGTTAGGTAGAGTTAGGTTACGATCGGTTATAGCACAATTGGTTAGGACAGGATAGTGTAGCTTTGACTTTTGTGCTGTACACAGCGATTCTATGGATTTCCGTGCTCTACTCACCTCTAATATGTTCCGCCGGTCCCTGGGGGGGG
>NW_017058949.1:0-236 GCF_001483705.2 Eufriesea mexicana | reverse complement strand
AGCTTGGCGAATAGATCCCCAACCGCCTTCAATCCAATGGCAACTGCAGACATCCACTGGCCAGAAAACAGGTCTCTTCAAAATCTATAACATGTTATAGCTTGGTGAACAGACCACCTAACGCCTTCAATACAATGGCAAGTTCAGTCATCTACTTGCCAGAGAATAGGTCCATACAAAATATATAATCCCTTATAGCTTCGTGAATAGATCGCCTAACGCCTTCAATTCAATGG
>NW_017058948.1:0-236 GCF_001483705.2 Eufriesea mexicana | reverse complement strand
AAACCGGGGAATTATTCATAGCTATTGACTCGCGAGAGTTATCGGGTTGTTTAATTAATTTCTTATAACCCGCAGTGTTCGCGGGATATCCAGATATCTGGTAAACTGCGAGTCGAATTTCGCGACAAATGCACAAACCGGAAATAACGAGCCTTCTTTCCGTCCCAGCGGTCGCGAAAGCAACGAATACACGAGCATCCCCTTGAACGATTTCAATAACCCTCGAATGTCCCGGT
>NW_017058947.1:0-236 GCF_001483705.2 Eufriesea mexicana | reverse complement strand
CCTTTGACTAGCCAACTATTTCAATCAATTTGTGTCTCATTCTCACATTGCTACCCTAAAATCTCAATAGATGAACAAGCCCTGAACCTGAACCCTTTATCCAGCCAACTATATCAATTAATTTATGTTTCATTTTTAGATTCTTTCATGTCCATATTCTCATACATACTTATGCACGAATGCTAACCTTAAAATTCCAATAGATCAACAAGCTTTGAACCTGAACCTGGACTCTT
>NW_017058946.1:0-236 GCF_001483705.2 Eufriesea mexicana | reverse complement strand
GTTAAATTACGTTTGGTTGTGTTAGGTTACTCTGGGTTTGGCAGGGATATCTCTGACTCTTGAACTTCACGTAGCTATACGGTCGATTTCTGCGCCCTTCATTGCTCTGTGAGCATTTGCTTGTTTCTGCGGTGGCCAGCAGCAGTGGTCGCGTCACATTGGGTAATATTATTTCACGTTTGGTTATGTTAATAAAGCATCGCTTCGACTTTTGTGCTGTACATTGCTATTCGGTT
>NW_017058945.1:0-236 GCF_001483705.2 Eufriesea mexicana | reverse complement strand
ATGTATGGATTTAAGAATATATGGATGTATGCATGTATGGATGTATGGATGTATGGACGTATGAATGTACGGTTGTACGGATGTACGGATGTATGGATTTATCGATGGACGGATAGATGTATGGATGGATGTATGGATAGATGGATGTGTGGATGTATGTATGGCTGCATGGGTGTATGGATGGGTGGATTTATGGATGTGTGGATGTATGAATGAATGGATGGATGGATGTATGG
>NW_017058944.1:0-236 GCF_001483705.2 Eufriesea mexicana | reverse complement strand
AGACGTGCGAGTCTGGTAAGCCTTATCTTATCTCAGTTGGAGCAGAACGATATCGAACGAAGTTCCTCGTACACGTTCACGTGATTGTCAGAAACACGCATGCCGTAATCATGGCCTTAAGCCTGGATTCGAACCTGTACGCCGAGCCTCGTACGTCGTACCAGTTTTCGACACTGATAAGTACAATACGAGACAAGTGGGACTCTAAATATCTGTACTCTACTGGCGTCACTATA
>NW_017058943.1:0-236 GCF_001483705.2 Eufriesea mexicana | reverse complement strand
TGGATGTATGAGAGGATGGACGTATGGATGTACGAATGTATGTATGTATGGATGTACGAATGTCTGGATGTACGAATGTATGGATGTACGGATGTATGGATGTATGGGTGTAAATATGTATGGACGTGTGGATGGATGGAGTTATGCGTGTATGGATGTACGAATGTATGGATGTATGGATGGGTGGATGTATGGATGTATCGATGTACATATGTATGGAAGTATGGATGGATGTA
>NW_017058942.1:0-236 GCF_001483705.2 Eufriesea mexicana | reverse complement strand
AGCGTACAGCAAAGCAATGTAGGGCTCAGAAATGCACAGAATGGCAGTGTATAGCACAAAAGTGAATGCTACCTTAAGCGAACATAACATAACCTAGCCAGACCATGCGTAGCATATCTCAAACTAACGCGACGAGACCACTATTGCTGGCTTTCCCAGAGCCACGCAGAACTTATTAGGGCACGTTGGAGCGCAGAAATCGATCGCATAACAGAGTATTGCACGGAAGTCAAAGC
>NW_017058941.1:0-236 GCF_001483705.2 Eufriesea mexicana | reverse complement strand
AGAGAACAGCGGAGCGCAGGAATCCACCGAATAGCAGAGCACAGCTTAAAGTATGAGCTATCCGGACCAAACTAAGCCTGACTAAACCTAAGCGACCGAAACCAGACTAAACATGACGTGCTGCGACAACTATCTCTGGTCTTCTCAGTGGCAATCTTAAAATATTAAAGCAGAGTAGGGAGCAGAAATCCACGTAATAGCACACAGTTGCACTAAGATCAAAGTTATCCTCTCGT
>NW_017058940.1:0-236 GCF_001483705.2 Eufriesea mexicana | reverse complement strand
GCTCGGACTGGCTATCTTTTACTTTCGTGCTGTACACTGCTATTCGAATCACTTGTGAGCTCGGCTGTGCTCTACTATACTCTGCCTGGACCTGGCAGGCAAGGAATAGAGTTTGCGGCACGTTACGTTGGGTTAGGCTACGTGTGGCTTGGTTATGTTAGCATGGATTAGGTTTGGATAGCTATCACTTTTATGCTATACACTACGATTCTATGGATTCCTGTGCTATACTCTCC
>NW_017058939.1:0-236 GCF_001483705.2 Eufriesea mexicana | reverse complement strand
AGAACGAATTACAATAATACTCCCTTAACCTGACTCAAGTACCAAAAGAAAGAGAAATAAAAATGTCCGATAAATAGCTATAATAAATAACTATAAACCACCTATCATCTATCCAGGCATTAGACAGTGTAGCATGTCTACTCGTCTAGCCTAATCAAAATAGCAAACGACGGAAAAGGAAGCAAAAATACAGGCAAGCAAGTCCTGCGACGATAAATGCTCGCAAAGCAAGCTAC
>NW_017058938.1:0-236 GCF_001483705.2 Eufriesea mexicana | reverse complement strand
ACAGCTTATAGATTTTGAAAAGACTTATTCTCTTGCAAGTAGACGGGTGTACTTGCCATTGGACTGAAGGCGTTAGCCGACCTATTCACCAAGCTATTGGAGTTTATAGATTTTGAATATGCCTATTTACTGGCAAGTAGACGGCTGTCTTTGCCATTGGTTGAAGACGCTATGCGACCTATTAACCAAGCTATAACAGATTATAGATTTTGAATAGGTCTATTCTCTGGCAAGTA
>NW_017058937.1:0-236 GCF_001483705.2 Eufriesea mexicana | reverse complement strand
AATGGTAGGTACAGCCATCTACTTACCATAGAATAAGTCTATTCAAAATGTATAACCTGCTATTGTTTGATGAATAGATCACCTAACGTTCTCAATCCAATTTTAGGTATAGCCATCTCCTTAACATAGAATATGTCTATTCAAAATCTATAACCTGCTATAGTTTGATGTACAGATCATCTATCGTTCCCAATCCAATGGTAGGTAAAGTCATCTACTTACCATAGAATAGGTCT
>NW_017058936.1:0-236 GCF_001483705.2 Eufriesea mexicana | reverse complement strand
CGCTGCTACAGGTCTCCCCAGAGTCGCGCAGAAAACATTAGAACGCCGTAGAGCGCAGAAATCGGAGGACAGCAGTTTGTAGCACGGATGTCCGGGCTACTCTATTCTAATCTCGCCAAACGGAACATAACCAAACGCGGTATAGCTCAGCCCAACGTGCCGACACCACTACCGCTTTCCTCCCAGAGCAAAGCAGAACACACTAGAGGAGAGCAGAGCGCAGACATACAACGTAT
>NW_017058935.1:0-236 GCF_001483705.2 Eufriesea mexicana | reverse complement strand
GTTATTATAGTTATTAAAGGAGATAAAATTTTATTTGAATAAATGTTTTCTGAAGTGATTTTTCATCCTGTTACAATGACGTCAGGGACATGATTTGTTCACAGAACTTCACATACAAAGACTTATGTAATATGTGCTATTTAAGAGTAATTGAAACAAAAATAATTTTGGAAGCTCTTACTGCTATGTCATTCAAATCAAATTAACAATTAACTATTAAATGAAATCATCCATAC
>NW_017058934.1:0-236 GCF_001483705.2 Eufriesea mexicana | reverse complement strand
CCTGACCTGACCTGACGTGACCTGACCTGACTGATCTGACCTGACCTGACCTGACCTGGCCAGAGCTGACCTGACCAGCCCACACCTTGCCTGGCCTGACCTCACCTGAGGTGACCTGACATGAGATGATCTGATATGAAGTGAACTGACCTGAGCTGACCCGACCTGACCATACATGATCTGGCCTGGCCTGACATTACCGGACCTGACCTGACCTGACCTGACCTGACATGACC
>NW_017058933.1:0-236 GCF_001483705.2 Eufriesea mexicana | reverse complement strand
GCTATACACTGCTATTCGGTGGATTTCTGCGCCCCACTCTGCTCCAATGTTCTCCTTGGCGCTCCTTGGGCATCAATATTATTCCCGGCACGTTACGTTTAGCTACGTTACTCTTGGCATGGCTATGCTAAGACAGGTTATGTGAGGATATCTTTGACTTTTGTGCCACATGTTGCAATGTGGCGTATTACTGCCATCTACAGTGCCCCAGTATGTTCTGCTTGGCTCTGGAGAGG
>NW_017058932.1:0-236 GCF_001483705.2 Eufriesea mexicana | reverse complement strand
GATAACTTTCTCGTATATATAAGTAGGATGGATACTATTGGCGTGCTATAGGCATTGGAATGCTGTAGAATCTTCCTGGAAAATTCAATTTCATTGACATTTTCAACTAATTTCGTGGTGAGATATCTTCCTTGCATAGGTACTGAGGAAAGATCCGTTCGGAGTGCTATAGTCTTTGCAATGCATTAGAATCTGGCTGGAAAACTCAATTTTATTAACATTTTTGACTAATACCG
>NW_017058931.1:0-236 GCF_001483705.2 Eufriesea mexicana | reverse complement strand
CCCATCCATTCAACCACCCACACACCCTTACATCCATGCATCCGTACATCCATACATTCGTACTTACATAAATCCATTCATACATACATCCGTACATACTTAACTCAAATACATCTATACATTCTAACATCCATCCATACATACATCCATACATTCATACATTCATCCATCCCTACGTCCATCTATCCATACATAAATAAATCCACACACACATACATCCACATATCCATCCACCC
>NW_017058930.1:0-236 GCF_001483705.2 Eufriesea mexicana | reverse complement strand
TTTTATAGTTTATTCCATCTATTTTAGCCATATGATACGATATTTTACGTTTTAAATAATTAGGAATTGTAATTGTAATTGTCAACGTGCCCGAAAATGGCTACCCCGAAGTCTTTCAACATCGTGGTTAGTATAACAGCAAATTTGGAGAGGAAGAGGGAGACCGAAAGGGTACCAATTTTTAAGTTTTCGCTGACTTGACGATTTATTACCAATAATACGGATTTTTGGTTCAT
>NW_017058929.1:0-236 GCF_001483705.2 Eufriesea mexicana | reverse complement strand
CAATCGATATCGAGGAAAGTTATTCCTTGTTGTCCTTGCTTTACCTTAATTTTGGGTATTAGGTGATGTTTTGCATGGAGAATAAAGTCTATCGTTGATGTAGTACCACTAGTTAAATATATTCCTTACCTGTATAAGTATGATACTTTGTTATTGACAGTATTTACCTTAGGTATTCCCTATTCCTACGATGAGTTAATTTGAGCTCTATATTTCAGTGGTTGTGCAATTCGATT
>NW_017058928.1:0-236 GCF_001483705.2 Eufriesea mexicana | reverse complement strand
CTTGGAACCGTACTGTCAGTTGTAAATATCTCTAGCCATAACTGTACTATATGTTGACCATTCTAGGATTGCAGTTAAATATAATTAATCATTGAAGGAATGATTCCAACGGCATTTGTTCCCTGATGATGGCTCTTCTCAGTACCGTTTCGTTGCTTATTAATGACTCGAGTTATAACGGATCTGTCTTTTGTGACTCTCGAAGGGCCATAGAATGCATATCATCATAGAACAGG
>NW_017058927.1:0-236 GCF_001483705.2 Eufriesea mexicana | reverse complement strand
CGTAACCGAACCTAACATGAACTGAGCTGACCGAACCTGACCGAACCGGTCCTAACCTAACCTTATCTAACCTAACCCAACCAAACCTGACCTGGCCTAGCCGGGCGCAACATGACCTCGCCTAACGTAAACTAACCTAACCTAGCCTAACCTAACCTATCCTACCCTGACCACACTTAAGCTCACCTAACCTAACCTACCCCAACATAACCTAACTTTACCTAACTTATCCAAAC
>NW_017058926.1:0-236 GCF_001483705.2 Eufriesea mexicana | reverse complement strand
TCGTGCCAATATAAAGCTACAAAGATTCGCTGCAGAAGCATACGAAACTGCCCAACATCCACAGCATCCTCAACCCCCTCGCGTTGTCAACCGAAGCAAAGAAAGATATCCAAGAAAAGTCAGCGGAGGAATTCAAACGAGGAGCCGTCGAAACAGGTCAGCAATAAAAGGAAAGAAATGCAACGATCCTTCAAAGAATCTCTGAAGACAAAAACCAAGGACCTATCTATCTGTCC
>NW_017058925.1:0-236 GCF_001483705.2 Eufriesea mexicana | reverse complement strand
TCTGCGCACTGCTGTACTCTAATATGCTCTGGCTGGCTCCAGGAAGGCCAGCAGTGGTTGTCGAGGTACGTAATATTTTGTATAAATATGTCAGGTTCGGTTACGTTAATTTGTGTTAGGTTTGGGCATCTTTCTGTTTTCCGCCGTACACCGCGATTCTATGGGTTTCTGCCCTCTGCTCGCGTCTAATATTCACTGCTTGGCTCCATGGAGGACAGCAATAGTGGTGGCGGCAC
>NW_017058924.1:0-236 GCF_001483705.2 Eufriesea mexicana | reverse complement strand
ATGGATGTACGAATGTGTGGATGTACGGATGTATGGATGTATGCATGTATATCTGCATGGATGGATGGATGGATGGATGAATGAGAGGATGGATGTATGGATGGCTGCATGCATGGATGTATTTATGGACGCATTTACGGATGTATTTATGGACGTATGTGTGGATGAGTGTGTGGGGGTGTGCATGGTTGTATGGATGTACGTATGGATGGATGAGTGCATGGATGGGTGGATTT
>NW_017058923.1:0-236 GCF_001483705.2 Eufriesea mexicana | reverse complement strand
GTGCCTGCTCTCTGCTTTCTTCTAATACGTTCTGCTTGGCACCGGGGAGGCCAGGAATAGTGGTAGCGTCACGCTAGTTGGTGATATGTTTCCTTTGGATATGCTAGGTAAGTTTGAGTCAGGTTACGGTAGCTTCGACTATTCTGCTATACACTGCAATTATATGGGCTCCCTGCTCTCCACTCTCCTTTATTATTTTCTGCCTGCCGATGCTGACACCAGCTACAGTGGCCTCG
>NW_017058922.1:0-236 GCF_001483705.2 Eufriesea mexicana | reverse complement strand
CCACTGCTGAAGGATACTTAGCCGAGAGTATTTAACAAAAATGAAAAAACGCATTGCACACCAGCATCGATATAAAGGTCCCAACCATTTCTATCAAGTTATTAGTAAGACAATCAATATCTAGGTACGAAATGCTAATATTCAACGGTGAACTGCCGTATAACTGTAAGACTGGAACAAAGTGGAGATTTCATGGCGCATATAACCTCTTGTCTTCGAATCCACGACTCTTTAAA
>NW_017058921.1:0-236 GCF_001483705.2 Eufriesea mexicana | reverse complement strand
CAGGAGACCTGACGAGACGTGACCTGACCTGACCTGACCGGACGGATCTGACCTGACCTGTCCGGGCCTGACCAGACCTGACACGAACTGACCTGAACTGACATTACCTGACCAGACCTTACCTGATCTGACATGACACGACGTGATGTGAAGTGATCTGGCCTGGACTGACGTGACCTGGCCAGACATGGTCTGGCCTGGCCTGACCAGAACTGACCTGACCTGACCTCACCAGA
>NW_017058920.1:0-236 GCF_001483705.2 Eufriesea mexicana | reverse complement strand
GGCTAAGTTTGGCTAGGATAGCTTTAGCTTTTGTTCTGTACAATGCTATTTGATAGGCTTCTTTGCACTACTGTGCCCTAGTATGTCCTGCTTGGCTCTTGGAAAGGCAGCAATAGCGGTCTCGGCACGTTAGGTTGGTATACGCTATGCTTGTTCATTTTCTGTTGGTTCGAGTTGGGCTTGGGTAGCTTTGGCTTTTCTGATAAATACTGCGATTATATGAATACCTGCGTTCT
>NW_017058919.1:0-236 GCF_001483705.2 Eufriesea mexicana | reverse complement strand
ATAATTTGCCGGGACCACTATTATTGGAATCCGCAGAGCCAAGCAGAATACACTAGAGCACAGCAGATCGCAGCAAGCCACAAAACAGCAGCGAAGAGGACAGTCGGCTTATGGACCTTAACCTTACCAGACCTAATTTAACCAAACGTAACGTAGACCAACTGAATGTAACTAGCCGAGTCCAATACTGCCGGCCTGCCCATCGGCAAACAGACCATATTAAATCAAAGTCGAAC
>NW_017058918.1:0-236 GCF_001483705.2 Eufriesea mexicana | reverse complement strand
ATGTTTGAAACCTTCCGCTCTCGTTTTATAGCTGTAGGGGACTTGAACGCGAAACATACATTCTGGGATTCTCGCTCAAATAACCCGAAAGCCAGCCACCTATATCGTTACGTAATAAATAGTCGAGTATAAGTATATTTATTAGAAATACCCATCCTACTATCCAGCTACTGACATCAGGATACAAAAAAAGTCCCGGACATACTAGACAGCGGTAACTAACACCGAATATGATA
>NW_017058917.1:0-236 GCF_001483705.2 Eufriesea mexicana | reverse complement strand
AATGCTGCAGAATCGGGCTGGATAGTTCAATTTTGTTGACATTTCCGACTAATATCGTGCAGAGCTAGCTTCTTTGCATAAGTATGGAGGAAAGATCCTTCTGGCGTGCTATAGCCATTGCAATGCTGTAGAACCTGGACGGAAAATTCAATTTGATTGACATTTTCGACTAGTATCGTGGTGAGTTATCTTTCTTGCATAAATATGGAGCAAAGATTCTATTGGCGTGCTATTGC
>NW_017058916.1:0-236 GCF_001483705.2 Eufriesea mexicana | reverse complement strand
AATTTTACTGACATTTTCGACTAATATCGTTGTGAGCTAACTTCCTTGCATAGGTAACGAGGACAGATCTTTTTGGCGTGCTATAGCCATCGCAATGGTATAGAATCAGAGTGGCAAATACAATTTTATTGACATTTTCCACTAATATCGTTGAGAGCTATCCTTCTTGCATGAGTAAGGAGAAAAGATTCTGTTGGCGTGCTATAGGCATTGCAGTGCTACAGAATGCTGCTGGA
>NW_017058915.1:0-236 GCF_001483705.2 Eufriesea mexicana | reverse complement strand
GTGCATAGGAAATGAGAAAAAATTGAAAACAAACGCCGGAAGCATTGTTGTGTGCATGCAGGTGTGCCTGCATCATGAAAAGAATGTAAGTATTTGTTTTAACATAACCTTTAATTGTAATTAAATAGTGTAAGTTATGAACCATTGTTCTTCCACCTTTCATCAGTGATAGCAGAACCCAGTTGTGAGAAGACAATATTCCGTTGAAGTAAAGAGGCACATGCAACAATAGAAAA
>NW_017058914.1:0-236 GCF_001483705.2 Eufriesea mexicana | reverse complement strand
GGGCTTGGAGATGAGAGCAACGGTGGTCTCTGCATGTTACCTTTTGTTTTGTTACGGTTGGTTGTGATACGATTTGCTAGGTTAGGAAAGTTTAGCTTTAACTTCTGTGCAGTACACTACCTTTCGGTGGATTCCAGCGCTCTACTGTGCTCTAGTACGTCCTGCTTAGAACGGAGGAGGGCAACAATAACGGCCTCGTCACGATAGGTTGATTTATGCTATGTTTGGTTATGTTC
>NW_017058913.1:0-236 GCF_001483705.2 Eufriesea mexicana | reverse complement strand
GATGTATGGATTTAGGAATGTATGGATGTATGCATGTATGGATGTATGGTTGTATGGACGTATCGATGTACGAATGTACGGATGTACGGATGTATGGATTTATGGGTGGACGGATGGATGTATGGATGTATGGATGTATGGATGTATGTGCGTTTGGTTGTACGAAAGTATGGATGTACGAATGAATGGATATACGGACGTACGGATGTATGGATTTATATCTGTATGGATGTATG
>NW_017058912.1:0-236 GCF_001483705.2 Eufriesea mexicana | reverse complement strand
CGTGGTGAGCTAATTTTGTTGCATAAACACGACGGAAAGATTCTATTGGCATGCTATAGCCGTCGCAATGCTATAGAATCTGACTGGAAAATTCAAATTTATTGACATTTTCGACTAACACCGTGGTGAGCTAATTTTGGTGCATAAATAAGGACAACAGATTCTATTGGCAGGCTATAGTCATTGCAATGCTGTAGAATCTGACCGGAAAATTCAATTTTATTGACATTCTCCAC
>NW_017058911.1:0-236 GCF_001483705.2 Eufriesea mexicana | reverse complement strand
CAGAGCCATCCTGTACTAACCTAACCAAACGTATCATTACCAAACGTTATATATCTCAACCTATCGTGTCGAGAACACTATTTGTGGCTTTCCCAGAGTCAAGCAGATCGCACTTGATCTCAGCGGAACGCAGAAATCCACCGAGCAACAGTTCGTACTTCGAGTGGCAAAGTTACACTAACCCAACCGAAACTAACTTACCATAACCAAACGAAGCATAGCTCAACCAAACGTGC
>NW_017058910.1:0-236 GCF_001483705.2 Eufriesea mexicana | reverse complement strand
ATGTTAGATGAAATGGAGTTAGTGAAAGATGAGGAGCTTGCTCTTCCAAGGGAAAACGTAGGCGAAAATTTTGATACTTGTACAAGCAGTTCCGATGAAAAGGAAGAAGAAGAGTCTAAAAGTGAGTAGAATGTAATTTTTTTAAAATATAAGAAAAAAGTAGTTGCTATGCGAGGGCTCATTCTACATGGTCGCTTCAGATACTTCAGAATAATGGAGCAATATTACTGAAGAAG
>NW_017058909.1:0-236 GCF_001483705.2 Eufriesea mexicana | reverse complement strand
AACCTAACTCAACCTGACGTGCCAAGGCCATTAATGCTCGCCACCATAGAGTCGTGCGGAGTACAGTAGAGTAATGTAGAGTGTCGAAGTCAACCGAATAGCAGCGTATAGCAGAAACGTCAAAGAAATCCCAACCAATTCTTATGAACCTGACCAACCGAAACGAAATATTCCAAAATATAACGTGCCGAGACCACTATTACTTGCCATCCCAGAGCCATGCACAGCATATTATA
>NW_017058908.1:0-236 GCF_001483705.2 Eufriesea mexicana | reverse complement strand
GATCCTTACTACCTCTTTGGCACATTTGCGACCAACGAATTTCAGTCGAACGCCTTTTACAGGACAACAGAATATACACCTTGAAACGTAGATATGGTTGACCCAATCTTAATCTAATTCAAACATCTCAGGAACGTATCAAAATCACTCTCAGGTACTTAAAAGAGATCCAGCTCTGTGACAAATTGCAAGTGAATAAATTTGAACCACTCTGTCAGTATTGCAGCTAATGACCT
>NW_017058907.1:0-236 GCF_001483705.2 Eufriesea mexicana | reverse complement strand
ACGGTATTAGTTGAAAATGTCAACAATATTTAATGTTCCAGCAAGATTCTGTAGCATTGCAATCGCTATATAACGCCAATAGAATCTTCCCTCCTTATTTATGATAGAAAGTTAGCTCACCACGAAATTGGAAGAAAATGTTAATAAAATTAGGTTTTCCAGGCAGGTTCTATAGCACTTCTATGGCTGTAGCACGCCAAGAGTGTCTTTCCTCCTGATATATGCAAGAAAGTTAG
>NW_017058906.1:0-236 GCF_001483705.2 Eufriesea mexicana | reverse complement strand
GGGGATTCTTGAGAAATTCGCACTGGTTAACCCTTTGCACTCGAATTTATATTTCAGAAACCTGCCAATCAACTCGGAATTTTTGTTCATACGCGATCAGAATGAAATCACTTTTATGGGAACATATTGCGATTTAACTTGGTTTAGTACGAAAAATGAGAAAAATACACAACTTTAATATACGTATAATAATAAAATGTAAGATGTCGACTATATGACGACATGTGAGTGGAAAG
>NW_017058905.1:0-236 GCF_001483705.2 Eufriesea mexicana | reverse complement strand
GGAAATAGCTGAAAAGCTGTAGATATCCTAACCTAACCTAACCTAACATAGAATAGCTCAAAGTAAAGGGCCGCGGTCACACCTCCTGGTCTCCCTATAGCGAAGCAGAATGTGCTGGAGCACAGAAGACCACAGAAGTGCAACGAATAATTGTGCGTAGCACGAAAGCCAATGGTATCCTAACCAAACAATGCCTAACCGAAACTACCCAATCATAACATAACTGATCCTAACGC
>NW_017058904.1:0-236 GCF_001483705.2 Eufriesea mexicana | reverse complement strand
CGCAATCTTGACATAACCAAACGTGTCATAACCCAACACAACGTACCGCGGCCACTATTGCTGCCCCCCCCTCCCCGCCATCATCGGGCAGAACATATTAAAGGACGGTAGAGAGCTCAAATCCATAGATTCGCAGTGTATAGCACAAAAGTCATAACTATCCAGACCTAACACTGGCTAACCTAACATAACCAAAAGCAGAATACCTAAACGTAACGTGCCGCGATCACCCTTCG
>NW_017058903.1:0-236 GCF_001483705.2 Eufriesea mexicana | reverse complement strand
GCCATCCATCCATACATGCATCCATCAGTACTTCCAGCCTTCCATACACCCATCCATCCATACCTCCACACATCCATACATCCATTGATCCATACAGCCATCCATCCATACACTCGCCCATTCATTACTCCATCCATCCATACATCCATTGATATATACATCCATACATCCACACATCCGTATCATCCTTACATTCGTATATCCATACATACATACATCCATACATCTATCCATCC
>NW_017058902.1:0-236 GCF_001483705.2 Eufriesea mexicana | reverse complement strand
GTCCCAATCACGCCACGTTCACCGTTCCTACATATAGTCCTACCAAGGGTCTACATACAGACTAGACCTATTAGCTCCTAAAATATTAAAACATGCGATGGAAAGATAGAGACAGTCCATTTACTATTTCGAAGCTAAACACGATCTCCTCAAAGAACCATCCGTCACTAATTGTCGAACAAAATCGAGCTAGTGACGATATACAATTTCATTGGTTGGTTATTCGTGACGAGATT
>NW_017058901.1:0-236 GCF_001483705.2 Eufriesea mexicana | reverse complement strand
CCAGATTCTTTGGCATTGCGATGGCAATAGCACGCCAATAGAATCTTTCCGCCTTATTTTCGCCTGAAAGATAGCTAACCACGATATTATTCCAAACTGTCAATAAAATTGAATCTGCCAGGCACATTCTATATCATTGCAATGCTTATACCAAGCGAAAGGAATCCTTCCTTCTTATTTGCGCGAGACAAGTAGCGCTCCAAAATATTATTCAAAAATGACAATAAAATTAAATT
>NW_017058900.1:0-236 GCF_001483705.2 Eufriesea mexicana | reverse complement strand
TCGAAAATGTCAATAAAAATGCATTTTCCAGCCAGATTCTATAGCTTTGCTATGGCTATAGCATGCCACTAGAATCTTTCCTCCTTATGTATGCAAGAAAGTTAGCTCACCGCGATATTAGTCGAAAACGTCAATAAAATTGAATTTTACAGCCAGATTCTATAGGATTACCATGGCTATTGCACGCCAAGAGTAATTTTCCTCATTATTTATGCGGGAAAGATAACTCACCACGA
>NW_017058899.1:0-236 GCF_001483705.2 Eufriesea mexicana | reverse complement strand
CAGGCCAATAGAGTCTTCCCTCCTTATTTATGCAAGAAGGTTAGGTCACCACGATATTAGTAGGAAATGTCAATAAAATTGAATCTTCCACGCAGATTTCAGAGCGTTGTATTTGCTATAGCACGCCAAAAGTATGTTTCCTCCTTATTTATGAAAGAAAGACAGCTCACAAAGATATTAGTCCATATGTCAATAAAATTGAATTTTGCAGCCAGATCCTACAGCATTATAATGGC
>NW_017058898.1:0-236 GCF_001483705.2 Eufriesea mexicana | reverse complement strand
CACAAACATTCCTCACACTCATACCACACATTCTATGACAACCACTACCACGCATGGAACATAAGCTCTTCCAAGATCTATAATAATACAACACCGACGTAAATCGAAAATGGACTTCACGTTCTTGCACTACAAAGCAAATCGACGCTATCAGACGTTGCCAAAAATGAAACCTCACGATACAAAATACAAAATCTTCGAAACCATAATCAAAAACCTGGAAGAATCTCGTGCGA
>NW_017058897.1:0-236 GCF_001483705.2 Eufriesea mexicana | reverse complement strand
TTGTTTCGGTGGTTCCTACAGTGCTGCAAATTGATATTCCCTTTAGTCATTGTGCTATGATAGTGTAGCAGGTAGGACGAAGGCAAAAGGAAGGGGATGAGCGTTTCGTTCTGGGCCTGCTAGTGAACTCGCCAGTAAGGCCTTGCCTTAGACGGGGGTACTTACTTAGGTAGCATAGGAACTTCTATTTAAGGGAGGTTTAGGATTCTTGCGGGAAAGACCTCGAACCTCCTTCA
>NW_017058896.1:0-236 GCF_001483705.2 Eufriesea mexicana | reverse complement strand
TTCTTCACAAAAACAAAAAGAGAGAGTATTAAATAGGACTACAGCATTAGGTAAATTAAAACCAGAACATGTATTACATCTTTAAAATTACGCAACTGATGTTAGTGAATTTGCTGGTGATTTTCTTATTGATGTAGAGGTAGAAATATATAATAAAAATGGTAATTCAAATGTGGCAACTAATCAAGGTGATCCAAAATTTGGTAATTATTCATCAGACATTAATAATACTGCTA
>NW_017058895.1:0-236 GCF_001483705.2 Eufriesea mexicana | reverse complement strand
GATAAATCTGTCCTAGCCCAAACTAGCGTAACCCAACCAAACGTGGCCTAACACGGCCTAACACGTCGGGGCCACTATTGCTGGATTCACCAGAGCCAAGCAGAGCATATTATAACACAACATAGCGCAGTAATCCATCGAATGGCAGTGTATAGTAGAAAAGTTAAGTCTGTCCAAGCCAAACCTGTCCAAACGTAACAAAACCCATCGTATCCTATCTAAACCTAACGTGCCTC
>NW_017058894.1:0-236 GCF_001483705.2 Eufriesea mexicana | reverse complement strand
TAATGTATCTCTTGAACAGATTAATTAACTTTATTAAAAAAGTTCTTTATATAGCTTTTTTTAGAAAGCGCTATATAATTAAATAATATAAGTTAAATTATATAACTAAACTTTTCTATTAAAAATAAACAATTTTTATATGTGATCCATTTTTATAAATTGAATAATTTCTGAGCCATTTGAGAAATAGCTTGCCAATCTCAATTTTGACTATCTTTATATAAAAATATTTTCTT
>NW_017058893.1:0-236 GCF_001483705.2 Eufriesea mexicana | reverse complement strand
AATTGACGAAGCAGTACTGAGTACATGAATGAACACAGTGCTATAGCAGTTGGACTTATTTGCCCTCTTATGATGTAAATGCCAGAGCAGGTCTAGAGCAATCAATGTATTGTATGTTCATGCCTAGGAATATTCACCATTGAAAAGGCAGTACTATGTACAACCATCATGAGAGTACTGTAGCTGCTGCATTAATCTGTCCTGTGAACATATAGATTCCACTGTAGGTATAGAAT
>NW_017058892.1:0-236 GCF_001483705.2 Eufriesea mexicana | reverse complement strand
ATCCACCGAATGTCGGTGTGCAGCGTAAAAGTCAAAGAAATACTACCTTAATTTTACCAAACGGAGCATAGCCGAACGTTATTTATCTCAGTCTAACGTGCCGAGACCACTGTTTCCGACCACCTCAGAAACGAGAAGAGTAGTAGCGCCGCGTAGAGCGTAGAAATCCACCGAATAGGAGTGTATAGCGCAAAAGTCATAGCTATATTGTCATAACCCATCCAAACGTAAAATAA
>NW_017058891.1:0-236 GCF_001483705.2 Eufriesea mexicana | reverse complement strand
GAAGCCGGTTTTTTCTATAACAAGTGTTGGAGATATTGAGTCTGAAGTATGGACAAATGAAACGCCGAAGACATAAATAAACTCCACTTATGTATGGATGGTTATTGGTATGACACTATATTTCATAGAATTATCAAAGGATTCATATCACAAGGTGGTGATCCCACATGTGGAGGAGAAGGTGGTAAAATATATGGAGAACCATTTAAGGTGAGACTTCATTTGAAAATAAAACG
>NW_017058890.1:0-236 GCF_001483705.2 Eufriesea mexicana | reverse complement strand
TCATTTGCATACAGTTTTTATTACTTGCTTATGTATGTACGTGTGAGTGTGTTGATAAAGGGTGCTGTGTTTCGAAGAAATTTTCAATACCAGGAAAGTATTCCTGGGATAGATATAGAGTCGAGTTAAGAAAGTTATTACATAGTAGATGTAAAGAGGATTTGTTGCTAGTGTGTATGTATAGTGGATGCATGTATAGTAGAACTATGTATGTCGGTCGAAGGGTTGAGTAGAGG
>NW_017058889.1:0-236 GCF_001483705.2 Eufriesea mexicana | reverse complement strand
TATGGATGGATGGATGTATGGAGGGATGGGTGTATGGACGGATGTATGTATGGATTGATGGACTTATGGATGGATGTTCGTATGGATGGTGTGCGGTATGGATGGTCGGATGTACGGGTGAATGGATGTACGCAAGAATGGATGTGCGGATGAATTAAGGTATGGATGTATGGATGGATGTATGTATGGAAGCATTAACGGACGTATCTATGGACGTATGTATGGATGAGCGTATG
>NW_017058888.1:0-236 GCF_001483705.2 Eufriesea mexicana | reverse complement strand
TATTAAGAAATTTTATTTATATTTGTGTATTTATAATGCTTTCATAGGCGAAAAATAAATAAAAACAAAAATTATATTTAAAAAGATTGTCAAAACTCTGCGAGGGGAATCGAACCCCAGTCCTCCCATATATGAATTTTTGATCGTCCCAGTTACACTACAACCTGACTTGAAACACATTGGAGATAAATGTGTAATTCATGATGCAATAAAACTTTAATCGCAAATATCTTAAA
>NW_017058887.1:0-236 GCF_001483705.2 Eufriesea mexicana | reverse complement strand
GATAGCCTTGACTTTTGTGTTGTGCACTGCTTTTCGTAGGGCTTCTGCGCTCTGCTGTGCTGTAGTATGTCATGCTTTGGGCTTGGTGGTGGAGGGCTCCTGTATTAGTGGTTTCGGCACGGTATGCTATGTTAGGCTATGTCTGGATATGTCTCGTTGGTTTGGGTTAGGCATACGTAGCTTTGTCTTTTCCGATTTACACCGCGATTCCATGGATCTCTGCGTTCTACTCTCCA
>NW_017058886.1:0-236 GCF_001483705.2 Eufriesea mexicana | reverse complement strand
GGAGCCATGCAGAATATAACAGAACACAGTAGATCACAGGAATCCACCGAATAACAGAGAAGATCACGAATGTCAAAGCTATCCTAGCCATACATAACCTAACCTATCCATACCAAACGTAACCTAAATCAACCTAACGTGCCAAGACTACCACTGCTGTCATCCGCAGATTCAAGCGGGTTACGGTGCTGCATTGTAGATCGCAGAAATACACCGAACAGCAGCGTAAAGCACTA
>NW_017058885.1:0-236 GCF_001483705.2 Eufriesea mexicana | reverse complement strand
TGCAATGCGGCCGATTTCTGCGGTTTACTGTGATCTAGTATACTCTGCTGGCTCCGGAGAGGTGGTGGAGGCACGTTAGTTCGAGTTAGGTTAGGCTTGGTTACGTCACGCTTGGTTAAGTTAGGATAGGGTAACTTTGGCTTTTGTGTTGTACACTGCAACTCGGTGGATTCCTGTGCTCTGCTGTGAGCTAGTATGTTCTGCTTTGCTCTGGTAATGCCAGCAATAACGGTCGC
>NW_017058884.1:0-236 GCF_001483705.2 Eufriesea mexicana | reverse complement strand
ATGGATGTATGGATGGATGGATGTATGGATGTACGGATGTATATATGTATGGATCTATGGATGTATGTATGGATGTCCGGATGGATGGATGAGTGAATGGGTGGATGGATTTGTGGTTGTATGGGTGTGTGGATGTATGGATGTATGGATGGTTGGATGTATGGATGTATGGATGTATGAATGTATGGATGTATGCATGGATGGATGTTTGAATGTATGGATGTATTTGAGTTATG
>NW_017058883.1:0-236 GCF_001483705.2 Eufriesea mexicana | reverse complement strand
TCCATGCGTCTACCTACCCATCCATCCACACATAAATTCATACATCCATCCATATACCCGAACATACATCCCTTCGCACATCCATGAATATATCCATTCATCCATACATACGTCCATCCGTACATACAACCATACATGAATCCATACATACATCCATACATACATACATCCAACCATCCATACATCCACACATTCTTCCATTCATACCTCTATCCATCCATACATCCATCCATCCA
>NW_017058882.1:0-236 GCF_001483705.2 Eufriesea mexicana | reverse complement strand
GTAACGTTGTATAACACGAAGGACAGAGCTATCAAAACCTAACCCAAACCAGACGTAGCAAAATACAACCGAACGTCCGAGACCGCTATTGCTGGCATCCCCGGTTCCTACCAGAGTATATTATAGCACAGTAGTGCTCAGAAACCCACCGTACATCAGCGTACGGTACGACGGTCAAAGCTATCCTATCCTAACCTGACCAAACGTAACATAACCAATCGTAACGCAACACAACC
>NW_017058881.1:0-236 GCF_001483705.2 Eufriesea mexicana | reverse complement strand
CAAGAAACTTCTAGCACGATGGATCAAAACAGCCAACTTCGGAGGACTTCTCTTTCGTTCAACGACGAATGGATGTGAGAAGGAGGAACTCGAGGCAGATCCGTCGATAGCCCTTTTTTTCCGAATAATTTCGCGTCTGGTATCTTGGCGAATGCACCGATGGAAGCGGCAGAGGATCATCATGCCGGTATTCCAGTGAGTCGTCGAAAATTGGAACCGTCCTCCTCGAACTTGGC
>NW_017058880.1:0-236 GCF_001483705.2 Eufriesea mexicana | reverse complement strand
CAATAAAATTGAATTTCCCATCCAGCTTCTGTTGCATTGCAATGCCTATAGCACGCCAATAGATTAATTCCTCCTTATTTATGCAAGGAATCTAGCTCACCACGGTATTAGTTGAAACTGTCAATAAAATTCAACCTTCCAGCCAGATTCCAGAGCATAGCAATGGCTATAGTGCGCAAATAGTATATTTCCTCCTTATTTATGCATGAAAGTTAGCTCTCCACGTTATTGGTCAA
>NW_017058879.1:0-236 GCF_001483705.2 Eufriesea mexicana | reverse complement strand
ACGAATGTATCTATGGATGTATGTATGGATGAGTGTATGAGTGTATGCATGGATGTATGGATGCATGTATGGACGTATGTATGGATGCACGTATGGATGGATGAGTGCATGGATGGATGGATTTGAGTATGTATGGATGTGTGGACGTATGGATGTATGGATCGATGGATGTATGGATGGATGATTGTATGGATGGATGGATGTGTTTATGTATGGACGGTTGTATGTATGGATGT
>NW_017058878.1:0-236 GCF_001483705.2 Eufriesea mexicana | reverse complement strand
TTCGACTAATATCGTGATGAGCTAACTTTCTTGCTTAGATAAGGAGGAAGAATTCTATTCGCCAGCTATATCCATTGCAGAGCTATAGAATGGAGCTGTAAAATTCAATTTTGTACACGTTTTCGTCTAATATAGTGGTGAACTTACTTTCTTGCTGAGATAAGTAGGAAAGGTTCTATTGGCGTGCTACAGCCATTGCAATGCTATAGAATCTGCCTGGAAAATTCAATTTTATA
>NW_017058877.1:0-236 GCF_001483705.2 Eufriesea mexicana | reverse complement strand
TGAACTTTCCAGCCAGATTCTATAGCATTGCGTATGCTATAGCACGCCTATAGAATCTTTCCCACTTATTTATGCAAGAAAGTTAGCTCACAAATATGTAAGATGAAAATGTCAACAAAATTGTATTTTCCATCCAGATATTACGGCATTGCAATGGCTGTCGCACACCAAGTGGATCTTTCCTCGTTGTTTATGCAAGAATGGTAGCTCACCACAATATTAGTAGAAAATGTCAT
>NW_017058876.1:0-236 GCF_001483705.2 Eufriesea mexicana | reverse complement strand
TGCTGTACATTGCTATTCGGTGGATTTCTGCGCTCTACTCTGCTCTAATATGCTCTGCTTGATACTGGGGAGGATAGCAATATTGGGCTCGTCCCGTCAGGTTGAGCTATGTTGCGAACGTTTTTGATACGCTTGCATAGGTTAGGATCGGGCAGCTTTGACTATTGTGCTACATGCTGCTAATTTATGGATTTCTGCGCTCTACTCTTCTAATGTCTTCTGCATGGCTCTGGGGA
>NW_017058875.1:0-236 GCF_001483705.2 Eufriesea mexicana | reverse complement strand
TGTATGTATAGATGGATGGGCGGATTGGTGGATGGATGTATGGATGGATGGATGTTTGGATCGATGGATGTATGGATGGGAGGATGTATGGATGGATGGACGTATTGATGTATGTATGCATGGGTGTACGAATGTGTGGATGGTACGGATGTATGGATGTATGGATGTATACTTGTATGGCTGGATGGATGGATGGATGAATGTATGGTTGTATGTATGGTTGGATGGATGTATGG
>NW_017058874.1:0-236 GCF_001483705.2 Eufriesea mexicana | reverse complement strand
CAGAACATATTAGAGGAGAGTGTGGCACAGAAATCCAAAGTATCGCAGTGTATATCAGAAAGGGCAAAGCTAAACTAACCAAACCTAGCATAATCAAGCCGAACCGAACGTAACATAGCTCAATATAACGTGCGGAGGTCACTACGTCTGGGCTTCCCGCTGTCACGCTGATCACGCAACGGCACTCTAGAGCGCTAAAATCTGCCGAACGGCTGTGTATAGCACAAAAGTCAAAG
>NW_017058873.1:0-236 GCF_001483705.2 Eufriesea mexicana | reverse complement strand
CCAAGAACCCGTAACAGACCTCCGTATGGAAATATGAAATGTGGGCAGAGTTTTTTAC
Organism: Eufriesea mexicana; assembly: GCF_001483705.2. NCBI lineage: Eukaryota > Metazoa > Arthropoda > Insecta > Hymenoptera > Apidae > Eufriesea > Eufriesea mexicana. Next base: position 178 of record NW_017058873.1, on the reverse strand, counting down.
CCCATAAATATAAAATCACCGGACATAGATATAGCCTAGACTTACGTTTCCTTCGACATCCGTTCTTATTTACTCGATATTTGCTCCATTCGTGCAACGTGCTATGCGAACAGCCAGAAATGCGAGTTATTGGAGAAGAAATTAACATTCGTCTCGTAACTCGGCCGTTTAATTCCAA
>NW_017058872.1:0-236 GCF_001483705.2 Eufriesea mexicana | reverse complement strand
ATCTTTGACTTGTGTGCTATACACTGCTATGTGTAGGATTTCTGCGCTCATCACTGCTCTAATTGGCTCTGCTTGTCTCTGGGGAGGCCAGGAACAGCGGCCACGGCACGTTAGGTTTAGTTATGTTACTCTATGTTACGCTACGTTTGCTTCTGCTATGGAAGGATAGCTTGGTCTTTCGTGCTATGCACTGATATTCGGGGGATGTCTGAGCCCTACTGCGCTATGCTATATTC
>NW_017058871.1:0-236 GCF_001483705.2 Eufriesea mexicana | reverse complement strand
TAATTCAATAGCATCTGTCTGGAAAGTTCGATTTTGTTGACATTTTCGAATAATATCATGGTGAGCATACTTTCTCGCATGAATATGTAGGAAACACACTATTGGCTCGCTATAACTATTTCAATGCAATAGAGACTGTCTGGATATACCAATTTCATTGACATTTTCGACTGATACCGTAGTGAGCAAGCTTTCATGCATAAATAAGGAGGAACGGTCCTTTTGGCGTGCTGTAG
>NW_017058870.1:0-236 GCF_001483705.2 Eufriesea mexicana | reverse complement strand
ATTTTCGACTAATATCGTGGTGACCTAACTTCCTTGCATTGGTGAGGGGGAAAGATACTATTGACGTGCTATAGCCTTTGCAATGCAATGGACTCTGGCAAGAAAATTCAATTTTACTGACCTTTTAGACTAATGTCGCGGTGAGCCGCCTTTCTTGCATAAATAAGGAGGGCTAATTCTATTGGCGTGCTATAGCCATTGCAATGATACTGAATGTGTTTGGAAAATACAAATTT
>NW_017058869.1:0-236 GCF_001483705.2 Eufriesea mexicana | reverse complement strand
CCAGCCTGGGTTAGGTTAAGATAGCTATGACTTTTGTGCCATACACTGCGATTCAAAGGATTTATGCGCCCAACTGTCATCTAATATGATCTGCTAGACTCTAGGGTGGCCAGCAATAGTAGCCGCGGAACGTAAGGCTTATTTAATATATGCGTGCTTATTTTAAGCTTATATATATATATATTAGGATGCGGTAGCTATGACTATGGTGCTGTACGCTGTAATTGGGTGCATTT
>NW_017058868.1:0-236 GCF_001483705.2 Eufriesea mexicana | reverse complement strand
CTCGTGGCCACATTTGAGGATGACACTGCGTTCTTGGCTTCCCATGAAAACCCTGCGGAGGCGTCACGATTCTTGCAGACAGCTTTGGATAAGACTACAGAATGGGCCAAAAAATGGAAAATTAATATCAATGCAAACAAATCAACACACATCACATCTACTACCAGACATGATACTGCTCCTGCAGTCAAACTGAACAGCGAAAACCTTGAAACAAAGGACTGTGTCAGATACCT
>NW_017058867.1:0-236 GCF_001483705.2 Eufriesea mexicana | reverse complement strand
AATATGTTGAACCATAGGTGAATTTTCATGGCGCAAAATATTCATAAAATTGGATTTGACTATTGTATTAATGTAGCAGTTGGCACATTTGCGGAAAATAAGTGATCATGAAACCGTATATTCTACGGAACTCAAACAATCGTAAAAATTCATGTCATATTAGGGTATGCAGGTACTATGGGATGAAGAGTCATGCGAAGGGAAATGAAGTGATTTCGATAATTAAAAAGCTTATA
>NW_017058866.1:0-236 GCF_001483705.2 Eufriesea mexicana | reverse complement strand
CGAGGCCAATATTGCTGGCATTCCCAGGGCTAAGCAGCATATAGTAGAGCGCAGTAGAGCGCAGAAATCCTCCGAATAGCAGTGTATGGCATGAAAGTCTAAGTTAACCTGACCGAGCAAAACCCAATCTAAATTAACCAAACGTAACACCGCCGAACGTTTCATATCGCTGTCTAACATGCTGAGGCCAAAATTGTTGGCTTGTCAAGGGCCAAGCAGGATATTCTAGAGCGCAG
>NW_017058865.1:0-236 GCF_001483705.2 Eufriesea mexicana | reverse complement strand
TGTACCCTGCTATTCGGGGGATTTCTGCGCTCTAATGCGACCCAACATTTTCTGCTTGCCTTTAGGGTTGCAAATAATATAGTCCGCGGCACGTAATGTTTGGTTAGGTTACGTTTGGTAAGGTCAGGTCATGTTAAGTTCTGTAAGTGCAGCTCTTACTTTTGTGCCATACGCTGTTATTCGGTGGACTTCTGCGCTCTACTGTGCACTCACATATTCTGCTTAACTCTGGCGAG
>NW_017058864.1:0-236 GCF_001483705.2 Eufriesea mexicana | reverse complement strand
CGCAGCGGAATACAACTCAACGTGCCGAGACCACTATTGCTAGCCACCGCAGTGCCATCCAGAACTTATAAGAGCACAGTAGAGCGCAGTAATCCATATAATAGCAGTGTATAGCACTAAGGTCAAATAAACCGTAACCCAATATCTCCCAACCTAACCTAACCAAATGTAGCAAGACTGAACCTAAGGAGCCGGGTCCACTACTGCTAGCCTCCCCATCGCCATGCAGAGCATAT
>NW_017058863.1:0-236 GCF_001483705.2 Eufriesea mexicana | reverse complement strand
TTCTTCTATGTTCCTATTCTATATGTTAGGAGAGGATAGCAATGCCTTTAGCCCTCTTGTCTGTTATTAGGCCAATTTCTGCGCCATACAGTGCTCTAATTCTTTCAGCTTGGCTCTGGCAGGGCCGGCAATAGTTATCTCGGCATGCTATGATGAGTAATGCAACGTACGGTTAGGCTACGACAGGCTCAGTACGGTCAGGGTAGCTTTAACTTTTTCGCCGTACACTGCTATTC
>NW_017058862.1:0-236 GCF_001483705.2 Eufriesea mexicana | reverse complement strand
CGGATGTATGAGGAGTCTCCAAATTTTGAAAGATCGGACTGAAGGTGGCTGCTCTTCCTTGATATCGTCTTCCACTTTCGTATCGTACTTGTTGGTCATATACATTTGTGTTTTCGTGACAACATATATTTACTCAAATATTTTTCGGTATATGTTTTGAGATAATGGAGAAGAGTCCTATTTTATACAGTGTATATAATGTTACAAGCCCTAAGGTCGCGTAACCAATATATGTG
>NW_017058861.1:0-236 GCF_001483705.2 Eufriesea mexicana | reverse complement strand
TTTTTTCACTTTTATTATAAACACAACAGAGACAATAATTTCTTTTAAATTTTTGACTCGTACCATCTTCACGATTACCTGCACAAGTCTCGGTGCAGTCCCAGGTCGAAGAACGAACGCAAACAGCGCACATCTAATCGTAGTAAATACCCATAGGGGTTAAAATGACGATGCTGTGAGACATGGCGGAACTCGATCTCGTCCTATCCGCAATCGTCATGCGGCAGTTATTCAAA
>NW_017058860.1:0-236 GCF_001483705.2 Eufriesea mexicana | reverse complement strand
TATATAAGGAGGAAAGATACTACTGGCGTGCTGTAGTCATTGCAGTGCTATAGAATCTGTCTGTAAAATACTATTTTATTGACATTTTCGATTAATATCGTGGTGAGCTAAGTTTCATGCATAAATAAGGAGGAAAGGCTCAATTGGCGGACTATAGCCATTGCAATGATATTGAGTCTGGCTGGAAAATTCAATTTTATTTACATTTTCGACTAATATCGTGGTGACCTAGCTTT
>NW_017058859.1:0-236 GCF_001483705.2 Eufriesea mexicana | reverse complement strand
TGCTGCCCGCCGACTTCTGCGCTCCACTGTGTCCTAATATTCTCTGCTTGCCTCCGGCTTGGCTTGCGGTATTGATCTCGGCACGATAGGTTGTGTTATGTTACGTTTGGTTACGCTAGGTTATGTCAAGCTCGGTCAGGTTATCTTTGACTTTCGTGCTATATACTACTGTTCGGGGGATCTATGCACTCGCCTGTGCTCTACTATATTCTGCTTGGCTCTGAGGAGGCCAGCCG
>NW_017058858.1:0-236 GCF_001483705.2 Eufriesea mexicana | reverse complement strand
GGTCTATTCAAAATATATTATCTTTTACAGCTTGTTGAATAGGTCGCACAACGCCATCAATCCCAATGGCAAGTACAGACATCTACTAGCCAGAGCATAGGTCTATTCAAAATCTATAATCCGTTGTGGCTTGGTGAATAGTTCGCCCAACGGCTTATATACAATGGCAAGTGCAGCCATTTTCTTGCCAGAGAATATGTCTACTGAAAATCTATAGGCTGTTATAGCTTGGTGAA
>NW_017058857.1:0-236 GCF_001483705.2 Eufriesea mexicana | reverse complement strand
AGGCCAGCCATAGTGGTCTCGACACGTCATATTCGGTTCCACTACGATTGGTTAGGTTATGTTTGGTCAGGTATGGTATGGTTACCTTTGACTTTTTTGTTGTACACTGCAATGCGGTGGAGTTGTGCGCTCTACTGTTCTGTAGCATGCTATGCTTGTCTGTGTGGAGGCTTGCAATAGTGTTCTTGTCGTGTTAGGTTGAGATGGGTTACGTTTGGTTATGTTACGCTCTGCTA
>NW_017058856.1:0-236 GCF_001483705.2 Eufriesea mexicana | reverse complement strand
GGACGGCGAGCTTTGGGCGGATGACAGCTTATATTGTGCCCTAGAGATCGGCGGTGTCCGCGTAAGCTTGCGAGCTTTTGCGATTTTTTACCGATTTTTGGTGCGAAAGTTTCGACTCGAATTCGATCTGCGATTTTTCAGGTTTTTCAGAGGCGGCGGAATCGAACGCGGGTGCAATCAGTCTGATCCCTAGTCACGTGGCTGTCACCTGTGTAAATTTCGTGGGCGTATGTCAC
>NW_017058855.1:0-236 GCF_001483705.2 Eufriesea mexicana | reverse complement strand
CTTGCTGTGGGATGGCCAAAAATAGTGGTCTCGACATGTTAGGTTGAGTAAGGTTACGTTTCGATAGTTTAAGTTAGGAACGGTGCGGTTAGGATTTCTTTGACCTTTGTACCACAAGCTGCTATTCGGTGGACTTATGCGCTCTACGTAGCTTTACTTTACTCTGCTTGACGCTGGGGAGGCGAGCAAGAAAGGTCGTGGCACGTCGTCAGGTTGTGTTTTGTTACGTTTGGTTA
>NW_017058854.1:0-236 GCF_001483705.2 Eufriesea mexicana | reverse complement strand
TCTTATTGTTATTAATATTTCATCCACCACTAACAATTTCGTCGTGAGACAGTGTACCCTTCCAAGGAGTACCATTGCTCCAAAGCAATGTTTCTCAACCTTTTTCGTACCCTACTTCAACATCTGACCTCAAAAATTCGGATACCTCCTTGTCACCAGACTCCCCAATCTTGATAATATCGGCACTATCGACTCAAGCAAGCGTCTAACGTCGACTAATCCTATCGATGTTTACA
>NW_017058853.1:0-236 GCF_001483705.2 Eufriesea mexicana | reverse complement strand
GTGCGGTGGATTTCTGCGCTCCACTGTGCCCTTGTACATTCTGCCTGTATCTGTGGTGACCATAAATAGTGGTCGCGGGCGTTGCGTTGGGTTAGGTTAGGTTTGGCTGTGTTACGGTTGGTTATGTTGATATAGGGCTGCTTTGTCTTTTGTGCCATACACAGCAATACGGTGGGTTTCTGAGCTCTAGTGTGCCCTAGTGTGTTCACCTTGGCTCTGGGGATGCCGGCAAATCT
>NW_017058852.1:0-236 GCF_001483705.2 Eufriesea mexicana | reverse complement strand
GAGCACTATTGCTGGCCACCCCAGAGTTGAGCAGAGTATAGTACAGCATAGTGGAACGCAGAAAGCCATCAAATAGTAATGTATAGCACAAAAGTCAAAGGTACCCTGACCTAAAAGGGCCAAACCTATCCTAACCAAGCGTAGAATAGCTAAACCTAACGTGCCGCGACCATATTTGCTGGCTTCTACAGAGCCAAGCAGAATATACTAGAGCACAGTAGAGCGCAGTAATCCAC
>NW_017058851.1:0-236 GCF_001483705.2 Eufriesea mexicana | reverse complement strand
ACCTGTTATAGCATGGTGAATACATCGCTTAACGTCTTCAATCCAGTGGCAAGTACAGCCATCACCTTGCCAGAGATTAGGTCTATTCAAAATCTATAATCTGTTATAGCTTGGCAAATAGATCGCCTAACGCCTTGAATACAATGGCAAGGACATCCACCTGCTTGCCAGATAATAGGTCTATTCAAAATCTATAACCTGTTATAGCTTGGTGAATAGATAGCCTATCACCTCCT
>NW_017058850.1:0-236 GCF_001483705.2 Eufriesea mexicana | reverse complement strand
CTACACTGCTATTCGGTGAATTTCTGCGATCTATATTGCTCTACTATACTCTGCTCGACACTGAAGAGGCGAGCAAAAGTGGCCTTGGCAAGTTATTTTGAGTTAGGTTACATTTGGTTCGGTTTGGTTGTGTGACGTTTGGTTACGATTGCTGTGACTTTCGTGCCATGCTCTGTTTTTCAGAGGATTTCTGTGATCTACTGTGCCGTACTACATTCCGCTTGGCCCTGCGCAGG
>NW_017058849.1:0-236 GCF_001483705.2 Eufriesea mexicana | reverse complement strand
ACACCAGGAAAGTCAACGCCATCCTGTCCTAGCGTAACCAAACGTAACATAAGCGGACATAACATTACAAACCTGACGAACCACAACCACTGCTGCTCGCATCGCGAAATCTAAGTAGAGCATAACAGAGCAATGCAGAACGTTGAAATATACCGGAGTGCGGTGTACAGCTGAAAAGTCAAAGCTATTCTAACCAAACCTAACCAAACGTAACATAACTTAGCCTAACGTGCCGA
>NW_017058848.1:0-236 GCF_001483705.2 Eufriesea mexicana | reverse complement strand
CACAATATTATACGAAAATGTCAATAAAATTGAATTTTCCGGCCAGATTCTATAGCATTGCAACGGTTATACCTTGCAAATATAATCTTTCCTCCTGGCTTATGCAAGAAAGTTAGCTCACCACGATAGTAGTCGAAAATGTCGATAAAATTGAAATTTCCAGCCAAATTCTTCTGCATTGCAATGTCTACAGCACGCCAATAGAATCTACCCTGCTTATTTAGGCAAGAAAGGCA
>NW_017058847.1:0-236 GCF_001483705.2 Eufriesea mexicana | reverse complement strand
TACTAGATTCTGTATTATATACCTGTATATACGTTTGTATGTGTAAAGAAGTATGTTCGTGAACAAAATTTGCATTGGCGAGATGACACGATAAAAATGTAAATAACTTGGCTGCAGAGGGTTAATGTGAATATAGAGTGGTATGTGTATAGACATGTGGTAATTAAATTGGCACAGTGAAAATAAGTAGGTATGTGTAATTTCGTTGCTATTTCGATGAAAATAACGTAGAATAT
>NW_017058846.1:0-236 GCF_001483705.2 Eufriesea mexicana | reverse complement strand
GATGGTTTCTGTTAGGTTTGGCTGGGATAGATTTGACTTTTGTGCTATAAACTGTTATTCGGATGATTTCTGCATTCTACATCGGTCTGCTGTGTTGTGCATAACTCTCGTTATGCCAGCAATAGTGGTCGTGACACGTCTGCTTGCGTTTCGTAACGTCCGCTCATGTCACTTTTGGTGAGGTTAGGATACGACAGCTTCGGCTTTCGTGCTCTATACTGCTATTCGGTGGCATT
>NW_017058845.1:0-236 GCF_001483705.2 Eufriesea mexicana | reverse complement strand
CGCATAAATCGATGGATTCGCAGTGTACAGTAGATACCTCGAAGCTGTCCAAACCTAGCCATAACTGAGGTAACCTTACCAAACGTATTGTACCTCAACCGAACATGGCGGTACCGCCACTGCTAGCCGCCGGAGCCAAGCAGGACACAGTAGAGCACAGTAGGGCGCAGAAGTCGACCGCGATTCAGTGTACAGCACAAAAGTCATAGATATCCTATCCTAACCCAAACTAATAT
>NW_017058844.1:0-236 GCF_001483705.2 Eufriesea mexicana | reverse complement strand
TCTATTGCTACCCTCCCAGAGCCGAGCAGAACATATTAGATGAGAACAGCGCACAGCAATCCACAGAATCGCAGTGTATAGCACAAAAGCCGAAGCTACCCTAATCTATGCTAACCAAACGTAACTCAACCGAATGTAACCGGACTCATACCAACGTGCTGAGGACATTATGCCTCTCCACCCCAGAGCATGGCGGAATGTACTAGAGGACATTAGAGCCCAAAAATCCACCGCAT
>NW_017058843.1:0-236 GCF_001483705.2 Eufriesea mexicana | reverse complement strand
CTACTGTCTTCTGCTCGACCCTGAGGAGGCCAGCAATAGTGGTCGCTGCATGTTAGGTTGTGTAAGGTGCCTCTGGTTATGTTACGGTTGGACGGGTTAGGTTAGGCTATCTCCGACTTGTGTGCTTTACACTGCAATGCGGCGGCTTTCTGCGCTTGACTGCGCCCTGCTACATTCTAGTTGGCTCTGCGTAGGTCATCAACAGTGGTCTAGGCTCGTTAGGTTTAGTTACGTTA
>NW_017058842.1:0-236 GCF_001483705.2 Eufriesea mexicana | reverse complement strand
ACGATGTTTACATGAATTCACAGCAAGTAATAACGTGATCGAACTAAAATTCTTCGTGTCAGAATACGACAATGCATCCATCTAGGTCTAATTCATGCTTCGGGTCTCTATGACCTGACTTCTCATTGTGAATTATTTGGCTCCCTTTATTAATTATAAATCAATAGATAGACTATTATGGGAGATGGTTAATATTCGTCCTGATTTATAAAACCTTTCTCACATCCTTAATCAAT
>NW_017058841.1:0-236 GCF_001483705.2 Eufriesea mexicana | reverse complement strand
CCTAACACAAACCAACTGAACATAAGCAAACATACCCTGACTCAACCTAACTTGTCGGGACAATCATTGCTGCCCTCCCGAGAGCCAAGCAGAGGATACTAGAGCACAGCGCAGAAATCCACCAAATAGCAGTGAACAGCACAAAAGTTAAAGCTATCCTTACCAAATGTAGCCTATCCCAGCCCAAACGAAAGTAGCCTGACTCTCCATAACGTGCTGAGACCGCTTTTGCTGCC
>NW_017058840.1:0-236 GCF_001483705.2 Eufriesea mexicana | reverse complement strand
GAGGTATGGATGGATGTATGGGTGGATGTGCGTATGGATGTATTTATGGATTTGTGTATGGATGCATGTGTGAATGTATGGATGGATGTTTATATGGATGTGTGGATGGGTGTATGTATGGATGTATGTATGTACGTATGGATGCTTGTATGGATGGGTGGTTGTATGGTTGAACGTACTTATTGATGTATGGATGTGTGGATGCATGGATGTATGGAACGATAGATGTGTGTCTG
>NW_017058839.1:0-236 GCF_001483705.2 Eufriesea mexicana | reverse complement strand
TTCTTCTAATATCGTGGTGAGATAGCTTTATAGCATAAACAAGGAGGAAAGATTCTATTTGCGTTCTATACCCGCCGCAGTGCTATAGAAACCGGCTGGAAAATCCAATTTTATTAACATTTTCTTCTATTATCGTGGTGAGGTAACTTTCTTGCTTAAATAAGGAGGAAAGGTTCTATTGGCGTGCTATAGCCGTTGCAGTGCTATAGTACCTGGCTTGAAAATATAATTATATA
>NW_017058838.1:0-236 GCF_001483705.2 Eufriesea mexicana | reverse complement strand
CTGCGCCCTACTGTGCACTAACATGCTCGGCTTTGCTCTGGGGAGATCAGCTATTGTGGTCGCTGCTCGATAGGCTTTGTTATGTTACACCGATTTAGGTTATGTTAGGTTACGTTTGGATATGATGGCTTTGACTTTTGTGCAGTACACTGCTGTTCGGTTGCTTTCTGCGTTCTAGACTGCTCTGCTATACTCTGCTCGACGCTCGGGAAGTCAGCAATAGTGGTCGCGTCACG
>NW_017058837.1:0-236 GCF_001483705.2 Eufriesea mexicana | reverse complement strand
GTTTCCTACTTATTTATGCGAGGACGCTCGTTCAACGCGATATTAGTCGAAAATGTTAATAAAATTCAACATTCCATTCAGACTCTATTGCATTGCAATGGCTACAACTCGCCAAAAGCATAGTTCCTCCTTATTTATGCAAGAAAGCTTGCTCACAACGGTATTAGTCGCACATGTCAATAAAATTAGCATATCCGGTCAGTCTCTATTGCATTGAAATGGTTATAGCAAGCCAA
>NW_017058836.1:0-236 GCF_001483705.2 Eufriesea mexicana | reverse complement strand
TGGTTTGGTTACGTTAGGACACGTTTGGCTAGGATTTCTTTGACGTTTGTGTTATTCACTGCTATTTGGAGGCATTCTGCCCTCTGTTGTGCCCTATTATATTATACTTGGCTCCGGAGAATCAAGCAGCAGTGGTCTCGGCACGTTAGGTAAAGCTAGATTGGATTTGATCGTATCACGTTTGGACTGGTTAGGATAAAGTAGCTGTGAATTTAGTGCTATACACTACTCTTCGT
>NW_017058835.1:0-236 GCF_001483705.2 Eufriesea mexicana | reverse complement strand
GTATTGCTTTGATTATCGTAGTATAGACTGTTTCTCGGTGGACTTCTGCGCTCTACAGTGCTCTAGTACGTCCTGCTTGGCTCTGGGAGTGGCAGGGATAGCGGTCTCGGCACGCTAAGTTCAGTTAGGCTACGTTAGGTTATGTTCTGTTCGTTTGGGTCAGGCTTGGGTTGGTTGGACCCTTCTGATATACACTGGTATGCTATGGATTTCTGCGTTCTACTGTCAAATAATGT
>NW_017058834.1:0-236 GCF_001483705.2 Eufriesea mexicana | reverse complement strand
TATGAATTTCAAATGCCCACATAGGGACTCCTCAGTTTAGGATTTTATGAGAAAAAGGTATCTCAGCATAGATGAAGGAAAGTGATTATAATGTCACATTCTATGTTCAAAATTTAGGAAGTTCTCAGTATTGAGCACAATGAACAATGTGCTGCCAATTTTTCGAAATTTTATTTTAAAATTTTATTTTTTTTTCCTTCTTTTTTCGTACAGAGTTGTATGTTAGCTCCATTGCA
>NW_017058833.1:0-236 GCF_001483705.2 Eufriesea mexicana | reverse complement strand
CAACGCTATCCTAACATAACCAAACTTAACTCAACCGAACGAAGCTTAACACAACCTAACGTGCCGAGACCCCGATTGCCTGCCCCGACGGAGCCAAACAGAATATACTAGAGCGTGGAAGAGCGCAGTAATCCACCGCATTGCCGTGTATAGCAGGAAAGTGAGAGTCATCATAACCTAATATGTCCTAACTTAACCTAACAGAACGTAGCATAGCACAACATAAGGTACCGAGA
>NW_017058832.1:0-236 GCF_001483705.2 Eufriesea mexicana | reverse complement strand
ATTTAAAATTCCCCGAGGATGCAGAAAAATTTCATAAATCATCGACATACGTGACAAAACGAGTAGAATCTTTCTCCAGAAATATTAGCCTAACTCACCCCGAGTGATGACAATTCACGAGGACCAGTAAGGTTCTTCATTTCTTTAGATATTTCGTATTATTCCTATTATTATTAATTTTTATTACATTTAAAATTTCCCTGGGAATGCAGAAAAATATTATAAATCATCGACAT
>NW_017058831.1:0-236 GCF_001483705.2 Eufriesea mexicana | reverse complement strand
CCCTACTGTGCTCTGGCTTATTCTGCTCAGCTATGTGGTGGTCAGCTATATTGGTCGCCGCACCTTAGGCTGGGATTGGCTAAATTAGGTTAGGTTAGAATTTGTTGGGTTATGTTATGATAGCATGGACACATGCACTCAACACTGACACTCTATGGACTTCCGTGCTCTAATGTGCTCTATCGTATTCTGCTGGTCTCTGTGGAAGCCAGCAATAGTGTTCGCGGCTCAATTGG
>NW_017058830.1:0-236 GCF_001483705.2 Eufriesea mexicana | reverse complement strand
TACATATATAGATCCATAAATCCATACATCCGTACATCCATACATTCGTACATTCACACATACGTACATCCATACATCGATACATCCATACATTCAAACATCCATACATCCATAAATCCATCCATCCATACCACCATCCATCCATGCATCCATCAATGCATACATCCATACAAATATACATCCATCCATTCATTCATCCATACATCCATCCATCCATACATCCATCCATCCATACC
>NW_017058829.1:0-236 GCF_001483705.2 Eufriesea mexicana | reverse complement strand
GGATTAAAAGCGTTGTGCGACCTATTCACCAAGCTATAACGGATTATATATTTGAATAGGCCTTTTCCCTGTCAAGTAGATGGCCGTACCTGCCATTAGATTGAAGGCGTTAAGCGATATATTAACCAACCTTCAGCAGTTTATAGACTTTGAATAGACCTATACTCTGGCACGTAGATGGATGTACTTGCCATTCGATTGAAGGCGTTAGACGATCTATTTACCAAGCTTTAACA
>NW_017058828.1:0-236 GCF_001483705.2 Eufriesea mexicana | reverse complement strand
CTGGGAGCTCTGAGAGCTCGCCGGCGCCAGTACACGCGGGCGCGGCGTCGACGATGCGCGGTGACCGCTGAGGTTATCCTGAGGTAAATCCTCGCGACGCTCGAAGACGATCTGTGGGAACCCCACTATAAATTAGTAATGGGGTAGTTAAGGGCATGGGAGCCCCCCGTGAACGAGCGTATGGGCCCTGAGCTTCTGCGACCGGTGATCGACACCCTCTTCCCGGTGGCGGCGGA
>NW_017058827.1:0-236 GCF_001483705.2 Eufriesea mexicana | reverse complement strand
TAGTATAGTATATGGTAAGTATATAGTAGTATAGTACCCTTCGTTCAGGCTTCTGCCGTGGGTGGACTCGATGCGTGGATACTCTATAGTAGTAATTTATAGTACTTTATAGTAGTATACAGTACAGTATGTGGTAAGTATACAGTAGTATAGTAGTATAGTACTCCTCGTTTAGTCTTCTGCCGCGAGTTCACGCGATCCGTGGATAGTGTATAGTAGTAATTTATAATACTTCA
>NW_017058826.1:0-236 GCF_001483705.2 Eufriesea mexicana | reverse complement strand
AGCCTTCTATCAATTATGTTACTCGACCATGAACGCACGTGGTCGATTATTACTTTCAATTTTGCAACCCTTTTCCTGTCAACAATAAAATTGTCCTATGTCGTGTGTCCTAAATAGGTGTTCTATGACGATTTAATTCCTGGATTTAAATGTAAATCTTGATATACAGACGTGAGGAGAATAAATCTTTTTCGTGACCAAAGATGACTAGGTCACTCGAGTATGCACTCGATCCT
>NW_017058825.1:0-236 GCF_001483705.2 Eufriesea mexicana | reverse complement strand
GAACACCGGCAATAGTAGTCTCGGTACGTTGCGCTTAGTCAGGTTACGTTCGGTTATGTTGCGATAGGGTATGTTACCTAACCTATCCTATCCTAATCTAACCAACCTTAACCTAACCTCCCATAATCTAACATAACTTAACCTAAAGCAACCAAACCTAACCTAACCTAACATAACCAATCCTAACCTAACCAAACGTAGCCTGACTCAAAGTATCATGCAGATGCCGCCACTGG
>NW_017058824.1:0-236 GCF_001483705.2 Eufriesea mexicana | reverse complement strand
CTTATCTCTGAGAACGCCAGCAATATTGATCTCGCCACGCTATGTTCTGATACACTACGTTCGGGTAGATTAGGATAGGAAATCTTAGGTATGAATATTTCTGTTTCTTGTGCTATACACTGCAGTGCGTTGCATGTCTGCGCTCTACTGCGCTCTGGTGTATACAGATTGGTTTTGCGGATGCCGTCAATAGCTTCCTCGGCACGTTAGGCTGTGCTGTCCTTCATTCGGTTGTG
>NW_017058823.1:0-236 GCF_001483705.2 Eufriesea mexicana | reverse complement strand
TTGAATTTGAATAGACCTATTCTCTGGCAAGTGGATGGCTGTTCTTGCAATTCGATTGAAGGCGTTCGGCGATCTATTCACCAAGCTATAACAGGTTATAGATTTTGAGTAGACCTATCCTCAGGCAAGAAGATCGCTGTACTTGCCATTGGATTGAAGGCGTTTGGCTACCGATTCACCAAGCTATAACAAATTATATATTTTCAAAAGACCTATTCTCTGGCAAGTAGAAGGCT
>NW_017058822.1:0-236 GCF_001483705.2 Eufriesea mexicana | reverse complement strand
AGAATCAGTGAAAAGCGGAAAAGCCAGAGTAGCCTAACCTTACCTAGCCAACCGTGACGTATCCAAGCGTAACCAACCTCAACCTAACATGGTTAGCCACATATTGCTGGCCTCCAAGGAGACAAGCTGACTGTACTAGAGCACACCAGAGCGCATAAATCCACCGCAATGCAGTGCATAGCACAGAAGTCGAAGATACCCAATCATAACCAGACCCGACCAAACCCAACCAATCG
>NW_017058821.1:0-236 GCF_001483705.2 Eufriesea mexicana | reverse complement strand
AGTGCACAACACATAGTCAAGTCCATCCTAACCACATGCAACCAAACCAAAACAGACCAAACGAAACCTAACACAACCTACCGTGCCACGACCGCCATTCATGGACTCCCCAAAGACCAGCAGTAAATAGTAGAGCATTAAAGGACGCAGAAATACACCGAATAGAAGTGTGGAGCACGAAAGACAACGTTACCCTATCCTAACCTAACCAATCGTATCATAAGGAGACGCAACAT
>NW_017058820.1:0-236 GCF_001483705.2 Eufriesea mexicana | reverse complement strand
TCCTCCTTATTTATGCAAAAAAGTTAGCTCACCACGATGTTGGTCGAAAATGTCAATAAAATTTAATCTTCCAGCAACATTCTATGTCATTGTAATGGCTATAGCACGCCAATAGAATACTTCATCCTTATTTATGCATGGAGCTGAGCTCACCACGATATTATCCGAAAATTTCAATAAAATTGAAATTTCCAGCCAGATACTATAGCACTGCAATGGCTATAGCAAGCCAATGG
>NW_017058819.1:0-236 GCF_001483705.2 Eufriesea mexicana | reverse complement strand
ATTAGTTCGATATCTGCGCTCTTCAGCCTGGCAGCAACAGCGGCCGCGGCACGTTGGGCTGAGTTAGGTTGCATTTGGCTTGGTTAGGGTAGGGTTAGTTTGGTTAGAATGGCTTCGACATTTGTGTAGTACACTGCTACACGGTGGACTTCTGTGCTCTACTGTGCTCCAGTATATTCTGCTTGGCTATGGGGTGGTCGGCTGTAGTGCTCTCGGTACGTTAGGCTGAGCTAGGT
>NW_017058818.1:0-236 GCF_001483705.2 Eufriesea mexicana | reverse complement strand
AATGTCAATAAAATTGAACTTGCCAGCCAGATTCTATGGCATTGCGATGGCTATAGCACGACAGAAAGGTCTTTCCTTTTTACGTATGCAAGGAAGTTAGCTCACAACGATATTAGTCAAAAATGTCAGTAAAATTGAGCTTTCCAGCAACATTCTGTAGCACTGCAATGCCCATAGCACGCCAACAGAATCTTTTCTCCTTACTTATGCAAGAAGGATAGCTCACCACGATATTA
>NW_017058817.1:0-236 GCF_001483705.2 Eufriesea mexicana | reverse complement strand
GCAATAGAATAATTCGTCCATATTTATACAAGAAAGTTAGGTGATCACGATGTTATTCGAAAAGTTCAATGAAATTGTATTTTCCAGGCAGATTCTACAGCATTGCATTGGCAATATCACGCCAATAGAATATTCCCTCCTCATTTTTGTAAGAATGTTAGGTAACCACGATGTCAGTCGAAAATGTCAATAAAATTGCGTTTTCCAGGCAGGTTCTATAGGATTGCAGTGACTAT
>NW_017058816.1:0-236 GCF_001483705.2 Eufriesea mexicana | reverse complement strand
ATTTTTGGGTCTTCGAAAAATCTAACAATAAAATCCTCCAATAATTGCCGTATTGCAAAATTTGAAAATAAAATGCACCAACCATTTTAAAATGGTTTAAAAAGGCTTGGTAAAAGTGAAACCAATAGAGCATCACATCTCAAAATTCTTCAACAGCTGTTAGAGCGAGATGCAACACAAAATACTATTGCAAATTTAACAACGAGACCAAGGTAAAAGTGAAACCAGTCGAGTAC
>NW_017058815.1:0-236 GCF_001483705.2 Eufriesea mexicana | reverse complement strand
CGGGGTCGCATAAATATTTACTGCAAAATGCCTTTGTAATTTGCTGAGAATTTAAAGGATTTGTGATTAAAGGGTTTAACGTTTGCTTACGAATTATCACCAGCACTCAGGACAATTAGTAAACAAAACTGTATATCAAGAATTATCGTTCCTGATTTTCAAGCTAATCTTTCCGTTTAAAATACTACAATCTCCAATTTTGTAACATGTATATCTATTTTCTAACTAAATATTAA
>NW_017058814.1:0-236 GCF_001483705.2 Eufriesea mexicana | reverse complement strand
TCGAATAGCTGTATATAGTTCAAACGTCAAAGCCATCCTCTCCTAACCTATCCAAAGGTATTGTAATGGATCGTAGCACAACTTATCGTAATGTGCCGCAACCACTACTGCTGAAAGCACCTGAGACTAGCAGAATACACCAGGGAACAGTAGATCACAGCGAGCTACCAGATAGCAGCGTATAGCACAAACGTCAAATAAATCGCGACCAAACGTGACCTAACCCGACCTACGCG
>NW_017058813.1:0-236 GCF_001483705.2 Eufriesea mexicana | reverse complement strand
ACAATTTCAAGACTTATTTGAATTAACAAACAGAAAAGTTAAAGTACAAGTTCAGAATCTCAATGTTAAAGTTCAAGTAGTGAAGAACAATTGAATGGTAATGGAATTAACAATTCAATGCCATTATCAATAAATACAAAAGTATATACCTCACAAAGCAATATGTTTTAAGTCAAAAAAGTAAAGTGTTCTAAGAGAAAAAAATATTAATTACTTAAATTGATATTTTTATTTTC
>NW_017058812.1:0-236 GCF_001483705.2 Eufriesea mexicana | reverse complement strand
CTATTGCTAGCCTCTCCAGAGTCGAGCAGGGTATAGCAGAGCACAGTACAGTGAACATAGCCAATAAGTAGCGGTGTACTGCCCAAAAGTCAAAGACATCCTGACCTAAGCAGACCGAACCTTACCTAACCAAACGTTGAATAACTGAACCTAACGTGCCGCGTGCACTATATCTGGCTTCCCCAGAGACAAGCAGAACATGATAGAGCGCAGTTGAGCACATATGTCGGTATAAT
>NW_017058811.1:0-236 GCF_001483705.2 Eufriesea mexicana | reverse complement strand
ACCTCCCCAATGGCGTCGGATTTTAATACGATACTCGTGCTCGAAAGGCTGAGAAACACGCTCCTTATGATCATTTCGCGTTATACGAGGCTGCGAGCTCGTTTCTTCGCGACGATGCGATAAAAAGGAACGTCTTTGCATCAGCTTTATCCATGCACGAGGATTACGCTGAGCATAACTCCGAAAGCCGCGACTCGGACTCGTAGAGAGCGTAACAAAATGGTTCCTCGAAGCCG
>NW_017058810.1:0-236 GCF_001483705.2 Eufriesea mexicana | reverse complement strand
AGTTAGGTTACGTTTGGCCAGGATACGTTTGATTGTGTTAGGTCTGGATAGCTTCAACTTTTTTGCCATAAACACTCACTTAGTCGATTCCTGCGATCTACTGCGCTCTACTATGCTTTGCTCGACTCTAGGGAGGCCAGTAATAGTGGCCGCTCCACTTTAGGTTGAGTTTAGTTACGTTTGTGTATGTTAAGTTTGGTTTGGTTCGGAGAGGATTGCTTTTACTTTTGTGGTAT
>NW_017058809.1:0-236 GCF_001483705.2 Eufriesea mexicana | reverse complement strand
AAACTAGAAGAATTAAATTACAAATTATAAAATTGGAAAATTACTATAAGTATAAAAAAAAAATCTATTTAGTACACAAATATCGAGAAACAGAAAAATTCAAGAAAGATTCCAAAAATATTGCTAGAATAAAAATAAAATTTCAAGTTACATAAAATTCTTCACCAGTATAAAAAAATAACTCAAATTGTTATAAAAAAATAACTAGAATTCTTATAAAAAAAATTTGCTAACTA
>NW_017058808.1:0-236 GCF_001483705.2 Eufriesea mexicana | reverse complement strand
CCAACGCATTCCATTGTATAGCAGAGAAGTGAAACGTACACTGGCCTGACGTGACCAAACCAACCCTAACCAAACGGAGCATAGCTCAACGTAGCGTGCCGCGACCACTGCTATGGCCTCCACAAGGCATAGCAGAATATAGTAGAGAGCGGTAGTGCACATAAATCCACCGCATAAGGGTGTATAGCACTAAAGTCAGAGATATCCTATCCAAACTTTGCCAAACATGGCCTAAC
>NW_017058807.1:0-236 GCF_001483705.2 Eufriesea mexicana | reverse complement strand
AAGGGTGCAGAAAGCTGACGCACTGCAGTGAACAGTACAAATGTCAAACATGCACAAAGCTTATCTTATCCAACGTAAACCATCCAAACGCGCCAGGCCAAGCACTGCTGGCATCCCCAGAGCCAAGCAAAGGATACTAGAGCACAGTATAGCGCACAAGACCACGGAATAGTAGTGCGTAGGACAAAAGTCAAAGGCCTTCTGTCCTATCCTAACCAAACGTGACGTACCCAAGT
>NW_017058806.1:0-236 GCF_001483705.2 Eufriesea mexicana | reverse complement strand
TACATCCAGACATACATGCTTCTTTCCACACATCTATCCATCCATACATTCATCCATCCATACTTTCATACATCGACACATCCATGAATCCATCCATTCAGACATCCAAACATCTAGCCATCCATACATACATCCACCATTCCAATCATCCATACATACATACATACATATACCAATACATACATACATACAGCCATGCATCCATACACCCGTACATCCATAAATTCGTACATCCA
>NW_017058805.1:0-236 GCF_001483705.2 Eufriesea mexicana | reverse complement strand
AAACAGAAATTTTAGAAGACTGCATAAGAAAATTGACAGCCCGAATGTCGAAATTTATAAAAGCTGTGGTTGAAAAGCTGTAGTTGAAAAGCGTAACCGGCTACAGAGACGAAATTAAAATACGAAGATACGTCTCGCTTGAAAATAAACTATAATAATCACAAAACGAAAAGAAAAAAAAAATCATACAACAATATTTCGAGGGATCGTTGTAAAAATGAAATGTCGCTATAGTT
>NW_017058804.1:0-236 GCF_001483705.2 Eufriesea mexicana | reverse complement strand
ACTGGCCTCTGGGATCGCCAACAACAGTGATCGCGACACGACAGGTTTAGTTATATTAGGTTTCGTTATGTTAGGTAAGGTTAGGTTTGGTCAGGATACGTTTGATCTGAGTGTTATAAACTACGGCAAGGTGGATCCAATATACTCAGCTTGGCTCTGGGGGCGCCAGCAAATGTGATCTCGGCACGCTAGGCTGAATCAGGCTATGTTAGGCTATGTCAGGTAGGGACAGGTTC
>NW_017058803.1:0-236 GCF_001483705.2 Eufriesea mexicana | reverse complement strand
AGTCTGCTCACCAGGGTATTTGTCGAAAATGTCAATTAAATTGAGCTTTCCAAATAGTCTCTGCTGCATTGCAATGGTTAAGGCATTCCAAGAGAGTATTTCCTCCTTATATATGCGAGAAAGATTGCTCACCTGGATATTATTCGAAAATGTCAAGAAAATTGAACACTCCTGTCAGATTCTATCGCATTCCATGGCTATAACGCGCTAATAGAATTTATCCTAATTATCTATGC
>NW_017058802.1:0-236 GCF_001483705.2 Eufriesea mexicana | reverse complement strand
TATTTGTTAATCCTCGTCCATCACTGCCGCGTCGCCAGGCGAAATCTCGTCTAACAGGGGTATGCAAGGCGAAATGACAATAGAACTACCAATCCTAAATCTAGCACGCATATATAACATTAATCAGGCTCTAAAATAAAAATAAAAATAAAAATAAGGCTTTTAATACAAATTTTATCGAAACTAGCTTCACAAAGAATGCCAAACAAACCAAAATGAATAGAGACAGCTAAATA
>NW_017058801.1:0-236 GCF_001483705.2 Eufriesea mexicana | reverse complement strand
CCAAAGCCAAGCAGAGTAGATTAGACGAGAGTAGGGCGCAAAAATCCATCGAATCGCACTGTTTGGCGGCAAAGTCAGAGATATCCAGACCTTGCCCGAACAGATATAACCGAACCTAACGCAGAGTATCTAATCCTAACGTTCCGTAGCCACTATTGCTGGCTTCCCCAGAAACGAGCAGAATATGATAGAGCACCGTACAGGACAGAAGTCCATAGGATATCCGTGTTGAGCAC
>NW_017058800.1:0-236 GCF_001483705.2 Eufriesea mexicana | reverse complement strand
ATACAAAATACTCGAATGCACAAACAATGAAATCTAGAATAAAAGAAATAGAATCTGAAAAAAAGAAAGATAATTAAAAGCTGAAAAAAAATAATTAGTACCTGAAAGAAAAATATTAACGCGGTCCCTCCGAAGTCGAAGCGACAACTGGCTCGAGCCTGCACGCGGGCCCTTTATATAGCGGCGGCCGGCCGAAGTTCGGCGAAAATTTCCGAACTTTACCGATTTCTTTAAAA
>NW_017058799.1:0-236 GCF_001483705.2 Eufriesea mexicana | reverse complement strand
TCCATACTTCCATACTTCCGCTCATCCGTCCATCCATACCTCAATCCAACCATACATCCACCCATCCATACATCCATCGCACCATACACCCATCCTTCCATACAAGCACCCATTCATACATCCATCGATCCATACATCTATCCACCCATTCATCAATCCATCCATACATTCATACATCCACACCTCCATAAATCCATCATTCCATACATCCATACATCCATGCATACATCCATACA
>NW_017058798.1:0-236 GCF_001483705.2 Eufriesea mexicana | reverse complement strand
ACCTAGCTTTCTTGCATATACAAGAGTGAAAGGTTCTACTGGCGTACTATAGCCACTGCAATCCTATAGAACCCGGCTGGCATATTCAATTTTAATGACATTTTCGGCTGATATCATGGTTACCTATCTTTCTTGCATACATAAGGAGGAAAGATTCTGCTGGCGCACTATAGTCATTGCAATCCTATAAAATCTGGCTGGAAATTTCAATTTTATTGACATTTTCGTCTAATATC
>NW_017058797.1:0-236 GCF_001483705.2 Eufriesea mexicana | reverse complement strand
CAAACGTAGTGTAACTCAACATAGCGTGGCGAGGCCGTTGTTGCTGGCCTCTCCGGAGCCAATTAGACCGTATTAGAGCACAATAGAGCACAGAAATTCACCGAACAGCAGTGAAAGACACAAAAGACAAAATAGTCTGCCCTAACCTAGCCGAACGTAATATAACTCAAGCAAACTTGACAAGACCACTATTGCTGGCCTCCAAAGAGGGAGGCAGGATGCACTAGAGCAGAGCC
>NW_017058796.1:0-236 GCF_001483705.2 Eufriesea mexicana | reverse complement strand
CGTGACCAAACCCATCCTAACCTAACGTAGCCTATCTCATCATAATATGCCGAGCCCACAACTACTGATATCCCAATGTCCAAGCAGAACACCCTAGCTCGCAGTAGAGCGAAGCAATTCTCCTAATTGCAGCGTGTTTCAAAGAAGTCAAAGCTGTCCTAACCTAACATAGAATAGGGAGGCCAGCAGTAGTGGCCGCGGAACGATAGGCCTAGTTAGGTTACATTTGGCTACGC
>NW_017058795.1:0-236 GCF_001483705.2 Eufriesea mexicana | reverse complement strand
GTGGTGAGCTAACTTTCGTGCATAAATAAGGAGGAAAGATTCTATTGGTGTGCTATTGCCATTACAGTCCTGTAGAATCTGGCTGGAAAATACAATTTTATTTACATTTTGGACTAATATAGTGGTGAGCTAATTGTCTTGCATAAATAAGGAGAAAAGATTCTATTGGCGTACTATTGCCATTGCAACGCTATAGAATCTGTATGGCAAATTCAATTTTTTTGACATTTTCGGCT
>NW_017058794.1:0-236 GCF_001483705.2 Eufriesea mexicana | reverse complement strand
TAAATCTCTAATCTCAAAACTTTCCATCACCTAACTCTGCGAATCCTTATTTCTATGAATTACTAAAGACAAAAATAAAAAAGAATGAAAAGTAGTACAAATCAATCGTTCATCAGGCGATCAAAGTTTCTAGGAATTTCGAAACACTCCATCTCGTAAGTTCTACGAATTCCCAAAGAAAAGAAAAAGAAAAAGAAAAAAGTAGGAAGTAGTACAAAGCAATCGTTGGCCAGACG
>NW_017058793.1:0-236 GCF_001483705.2 Eufriesea mexicana | reverse complement strand
CAATGCAATCCTCTCCTACCCTAACCGGACGTAACATAACCGAACGTAGCCTAAATAAATCGATCATGCCGGGAACACAATTACTGGCCTCCCCAGTGTCGAGCAGAGTGTAGTAGAACAGTATAGATGGTAGAGATACTCCGAGTAGCTGTGTATGGCGCAGATGTCATAGTTACCCTGACATAACCTGACTGAACGTAACATAACCAAACGCAGTCTAGTTTAGCCTAACGTGC
>NW_017058792.1:0-236 GCF_001483705.2 Eufriesea mexicana | reverse complement strand
GAATAGGTCGCATAACGCCTTCAACCAATGGCAAGTACAGCCATCTACTTGCCAGAGAATATGAATATTCAAAATCTATAGTCTGTTATAGCTCGGAGAATAGGTCGCAGAACGCCTTCAATTCCATGGCAAGTACAGCATCCTTGTCGCCAGAGAATAGGTATATTCAAAACCTATAACCTGTTATAGCTTGGTGAATAGATCGTCTACCGCCTTCAATCCAATGGCAAGTACAG
>NW_017058791.1:0-236 GCF_001483705.2 Eufriesea mexicana | reverse complement strand
TCACACCTGTCAATCGCGAATTTTGCTCTCCGCGTTGGTCGACTCTTGAAACAGGGTTAGGCTCATTTTTAGTTACAGGGAAAGTCTGTTTGGCAGTGTACGTGGTACACGAAACAGATATAATTACACGGGAAATGGAAAATTTGAGTATAAACTTTGTCAATGGTAATCAAATGGAAATTCGAAAATATAATTACCCTCGTTGCAATTTATTAATTCTCGGATATTTCACGATT
>NW_017058790.1:0-236 GCF_001483705.2 Eufriesea mexicana | reverse complement strand
TGTCAATAAGATTGAGTTTTCCGGGTAGTATCTAATGCAATGCATTGTCTACTGCAAACCAATTGAATCATCCCCCCTTATTTGTGCAGAAAAGTTACCTCAACTTGATATTGGTCCAAACAGGCCAATAAAATTGATCTTGTCAGCCAGACTCTATTGCAGTGCAATGGCTATTGCAACCCAATGGAAGCTCACCTCGTTGTTTACGCTGAAAAGACTGCTCACCTCAATATTAG
>NW_017058789.1:0-236 GCF_001483705.2 Eufriesea mexicana | reverse complement strand
AAACTAACGTGCCGTGACCGATATTCCAGGCGCTCCAGGGGACAAGCTGTGTGTGAAAGCGCATAGTAGTGCGGAGAAATACATTTAACACCAGTGTGTAGCACAGAAGTCATAGCTAGCCCAACAAAACCCAGCATAACCTAGCACAACCAAACGTAAGCTAACTGAACCTGACTTGACGCGACCACCATTGCTGTCCTCCACACAGCCATGGAGTGCATATTAGGTGAGTTTAT
>NW_017058788.1:0-236 GCF_001483705.2 Eufriesea mexicana | reverse complement strand
TATTTATTTCTTTATTTATTTATTTGATAATAATTTGCGGGTATTATTATTGGTAATAAAATTCAATTATTTCGTATTTGATAAGGTCCTTCTTCGTAGCTTTGTAACGCCATGTTTTTTAGTTAAATTGATCTTTTAGAATTTGTTCTTTTCTCGTTTTGAGAACGTTCTGCCATGTGATTATTATTCTATTAATTATTGTTACTATTATATAACGTATTATTTATTTCTTTATT
>NW_017058787.1:0-236 GCF_001483705.2 Eufriesea mexicana | reverse complement strand
CAATCCAATGGAAAGTACACACTTCTACTTGCCAGAAAATACGTATGTTCATAGTCTATAGCCTGCAATAGCTTGGTGAATAGAACGAATAGCGCCTTCAATCCAATGTCAAGTAAAGCCATCTACTTGCCAGAGAATAGGTCTATTCAAAATCTATAACCAGTTATAGCATCGTGAATAGATCGCCTAACGCCTTCAATCCAATGGCAAGTACAGCCTTGTTCTTGCCAGAGAAT
>NW_017058786.1:0-236 GCF_001483705.2 Eufriesea mexicana | reverse complement strand
CAGAGATTCTATGGATTTCTGCGTTCGACTCTTCACTAGTTCGCTTCGCTTGGCTCTGGGGAGGCCAGCAATTGTGGTTGCGGCTCGTTAGGTTGAGTTAGGTTGCGTTTGGTCATGTTACGATTGATTAGGTTTGGAGAGGACAGCTTTGACTTTAGTGCTGTGATCAGATGATATGTGGACTTCTACGCAATAGGGTGCCCTGATATTTTCAGCTTGGCTCTGTGCAGGCCAGT
>NW_017058785.1:0-236 GCF_001483705.2 Eufriesea mexicana | reverse complement strand
AAAATCACCTATCCTAACCCAGACAAACTTAACATAACCAAACATAACCGAACCCCACATAACGCGATGCGGCCACCGTTTCTGACATCCCCGGAGCCAAGCTGAGCATATTAGATCCCAGTGCAGCGCAGAAATCCACCGAACAGCAGTGTATAGCGCAAAAGTCAATGCTATCCTCTCCTAACCCAACCAATCGTGACAACAGCTAACGTAACCAAACTCAATCTAGCATGCCG
>NW_017058784.1:0-236 GCF_001483705.2 Eufriesea mexicana | reverse complement strand
GTGCTGTAGACTGCTACACCGCGGTCCTCTGCCCTTTAATGCGCTCGAATATTCCCTGCTTGGCTCTGGTGTGTCCAGTGGTAGTGGTCTCGGCACGATAGGTAGAGTAGGGTTACGTTCCGTTTGGTTAGGTTGGGAAGGCTCGGATAGGGTTTCTTTGACTTTTGTGCTATAGACTGCTATTCGATGGGTTTCTGCGCCTAGCATTGCTCTATTATACTCAGCTCCACCATGGA
>NW_017058783.1:0-236 GCF_001483705.2 Eufriesea mexicana | reverse complement strand
TTGTATCGAATGTATTACGCGTACCGAATTTAAATACCAACCTGTTATCCGTAAGTACCTTAGCCAATAAAGATATTACATTAGTTTTTGATGAACTGAATTATAAATTATATCGAAAAGAAAACTTTTACATTAATAGAGAAGTTGTAGCCATAACCACAAATAAAAGTGGGCTGTACGACTTACTTGGATATCGATCCAGCGAAAGCATATAACGTCGCAAAAAGCATCGATTC
>NW_017058782.1:0-236 GCF_001483705.2 Eufriesea mexicana | reverse complement strand
TCTAATCTCCTCTGCTTGGCTCTGGGGATGCCACCAGTAGTAGTTTCGTCATGTTACGTTGAGCTAGACTACGTTTGTATATGTTACGTTTGGCTAGGTTGGGATTACCTACTCTGACTTTCGTGCTAAGCACTGGTTTTCGGTGGATTCCTGTGATCTACGGTGCTCTACTCTATTCTGCTTGTCTCCGCGGATGCCAGAAGCAGTGGCCGCGGCACGTTATGTTGAGTAATTTT
>NW_017058781.1:0-236 GCF_001483705.2 Eufriesea mexicana | reverse complement strand
ACCTAACATCTTCCGCACCCGTGTTGCAGTCGTATCAGTCTTTGATGTCAACGTTTAATGTCAGCGTTTAGAACACGCTGCAACGAAATATTTCGATGCAGAGATGGAAGAGAAAATCTTGCACTCGTGTCAGTGTACAGCAAGCTGTACCATAACCAGTTAATCCATAATCAATTAATGGATTATGCGATTGTATTTTCTACGCACACCCGAATATTCAATCTACTATATAGGGG
>NW_017058780.1:0-236 GCF_001483705.2 Eufriesea mexicana | reverse complement strand
TAATATAACCCAACCTAACCGAACGTGGAATGTCCCACACTTGCTGGCCTTCCCAGAGCTGGACGGAAAGCATTAAAGCACTGCAAGATTCAGATATCCACATAAAAGCAGACTGCAGCACTAAAGTCAAAGCTATCCGCTCCAAACCTATTCAAGAGTAACATAACCAAACGGAACATAACTCAACTTGAGCCGAGACCGCTTTTGTTGCCCTCCACAGGGCCAAGCAGGACACA
>NW_017058779.1:0-236 GCF_001483705.2 Eufriesea mexicana | reverse complement strand
CTCCCATTGGTCCTTCGATTGTTCCTTCTATTAGTGCCTCGATTAATCCTTATATTGGCACTTCGATTGATTCTTCGATTGATCCTTCTATTATTGCTTCGATTAATCCTTATATCGGTACTTCGATTGATTCTTCGATTGATCCTTCCATTAATTTTTCGACTGGTCCTTCGATTGCACCCATGGGTTGCTCCTTTAATTAGTATTGCGATTGACCTTTCGATTGATCCTTCGAT
>NW_017058778.1:0-236 GCF_001483705.2 Eufriesea mexicana | reverse complement strand
ATGAATGAATGTGTGCATGAGTGGATGCTTCGATGTACAAATGTATGGATGTACGGATGTATGGATGAATGGATGTATGTATGGATGTATGCACGGATGTATATATGGATGTATGTATGGATGTGTAGGTGGATAAATGGATGGGTGGATGGACGGGTGGATAGACGTATGGCTCGATGGATGTATGGATGGGAGGACGTACGGATGCATGTATGTATCGATGTGTGGGTGGATGA
>NW_017058777.1:0-236 GCF_001483705.2 Eufriesea mexicana | reverse complement strand
CGACTAATATCGTGGTGAAAAAGCTTCCTCGTATAAACAAGTAGGATAGATTCTATTGGCGTGAAACAGCCATTGTAATGCAATAGAATCTGACTGGAAAGTTCAATTTTATTGACATTTTCTGCTAATATCATGGTGAACAAGCTCTCTGGCATCAATAAGGAGGAAGGATTCCTTTGGCGTGCTATAGCCATAGCAATGCTGTAGAATCTGGCAGGAAAATACCACTTTATTGA
>NW_017058776.1:0-236 GCF_001483705.2 Eufriesea mexicana | reverse complement strand
AGCATATTAGAGAATATTAGAGCACAAAAATCCACCGAATAGCAGTGTACAGCACAAAGGTTAGTGCTATCATTTCCTACCCTAACCTAACCTAACCTGACCAAGCGTAACCTGACTCAACTTTTCGCGCCGCGACCACTATTGCCGGCATAGCCATAGTCGAGCACAGCATTGGCAAGCAGTGTGCAGCACTGAAATCCACCGAATAGCAGTGTATAGCACAAAAGTCTAAGCTG
>NW_017058775.1:0-236 GCF_001483705.2 Eufriesea mexicana | reverse complement strand
AAAATGTCAATAAAATACAATTTTCCTGCCAGATGCTGTAGCATTTCAATGGTTATAGCACGCGAGTAGGATCTTTCCTCCTGATATATGCAAGAAAGTTTAGTCCCCACGATATTAGTCGAAAACGTCAATAAAATTGAAATTTCCAGTCAGATTCTATAGCATCGCAATGACTATAGCACGCCAATAGGATATATCTTCCTTATTTATGCAAGAAAGTTAGCTCACCACGATAT
>NW_017058774.1:0-236 GCF_001483705.2 Eufriesea mexicana | reverse complement strand
GCTCACTACGATATTAATCGAAAATGTCAATAGAATTGAAGTTCCCATCCAGATTCTATAGCAGTGCAATGGCAATAGCACACCAATAGCACCTTTCCACCGTATTTATGGTCGAACGTTAGCTCACCACGATATTAGTCGAAACTGTCAATAGTATTGAACTTTCAAGACATATTCTATAGCATTGCAAAGCCTATAGCACGACAATAGAATCTTTCCTCCTTATTTATGCGAGA
>NW_017058773.1:0-236 GCF_001483705.2 Eufriesea mexicana | reverse complement strand
AATCTAACGTGCCACGACCACCATTGCCGGCCTCCACAGGGCCAATCAGATTGGACTAGAGCATAGTAGATGGCAGCTAATAACCGAATAACAGTATATAGCACGTATGTCATAGCTATTCTATGCTAACCTGACCAAACCTAACGCAGCCAAACGTAGCGTATATCATCCCAACGTGCCGAGACCACTCTTACTGCCCTCCCCAGGGACAAGTAGAATATATTAGAGGATAGCAG
>NW_017058772.1:0-236 GCF_001483705.2 Eufriesea mexicana | reverse complement strand
TGGCCATTTCCTTCACGAAATTCCCAACAATTATTATTCCATAAAAGAAATGTCAAATAGTATATTCCTTTAAAAATGAGGAATTTTTTGATATAATTCAAACAAGCTAATTTCACGATTCAGAATTTCTACTGCTTGTAATTGTTTTATTTCGTTTCTTAGAAATAAGACATTGTCGAAAAATGTGGACCAAGTATTACATCCGCTCGACTCGATAATGATTCGACTAGAATATC
>NW_017058771.1:0-236 GCF_001483705.2 Eufriesea mexicana | reverse complement strand
GTGGTGTCGGCACGTTAGGTTGAAATAGATTACGTTTTTCTATGTTACATTCGGTTAGGTTATAGTATGATAGCTTTGGCTTTTACGCTGTACGCTGCTGTTCGGTAGATTTTTGGCTCTACGTGGCTCTAATACGCCCCACTCGGCTCTATGGGAGTCAGCAATAGTAGTCCCGGTACGTTATGTTGAGATATGCTACGTTTGGTTAGATTAGGTTTGGCCATGTTGGGTTAGGG
>NW_017058770.1:0-236 GCF_001483705.2 Eufriesea mexicana | reverse complement strand
GGCCAAACGCAATTCAACTTAACCTAACGCGGCGAGACCACTATTGATGGATTCCCCAGAGCCGAGTAGATTATGCCAGGGCAGAGAAGAGTGCTGAAGGCCTCCAAAGAGGAGAGAATAACACAAATGTCATGGATATCCTAACCTCAGCTGACCAAACGTAACCTAACCAGACGCAGACTAATTGAACCTAACGGGAGAAGACCATTATTCCTGGTCTCCACAGTGCCAAGCAG
>NW_017058769.1:0-236 GCF_001483705.2 Eufriesea mexicana | reverse complement strand
GGACAGCATACTAGAGCGCAGTATAGCTCAAAAATTCTCCAAATAGCAGTGTATAGCACAAAGGTTAAAGTTATCCATTCCTAACCTTACCAAACGTTGCCTAACTCAATATAACGTGACCAGACTACTATTGTTGGCCTCCCCAGAACGATGCAGAACATATTAGAGCAATTTAAAGCGCAGAAATCCGCCGATTAGAAATGTATGGCACGAAAGTCAAAGCCGACAGCCAAACG
>NW_017058768.1:0-236 GCF_001483705.2 Eufriesea mexicana | reverse complement strand
TCCGTGTCCTTTAAAGACTCCAGGATTCGTGATTCTCTTAAAAAGGTGTCCTTCTTTCCTTCCATAAAGACTCATCGCGTAGAGAATTATCCTAGTACCGCCGTGCCTCGAACGCCAGTGTAACAGAATTGAAGACAGTCGGTATATATATACGGAGCGTACGTTGAGCGAGCACTTGCGAGAAACGTACTGCGGCGAGTGTCCACCTAGCGGCGAGAGTGCGAAGGTCGCGCGTG
>NW_017058767.1:0-236 GCF_001483705.2 Eufriesea mexicana | reverse complement strand
TCATCGTGATCTGATTTTCTTGCATAAATAAGGAGGAAAGATTCTATTGGCCAGCTATGGCCAATGCAATTCTGTAGTATCGGGATGGAAAATTCAATTTTATTGACATTTTCGGCTAATATCGAGGAGAGCTGACATCCATGCATAAATAAGGAGGAAAGATTCTATTGGCTCGTTGTACCCATTGCAGTGCAATAGAATCTGGCTCGAAAATTCAATTTTATTAACAATTTCGA
>NW_017058766.1:0-236 GCF_001483705.2 Eufriesea mexicana | reverse complement strand
GGAAGCAGTGTACAGCACAAAAGTCAAAGCCATCCTATCCAGACTTAACCTAACCTGACCTAGTCGAAAGTAACCTAACTTAACGAAACGTGCCACGGCCGCTATTGTTGGCCTCCCTAGGGACAAACAGATGCTAGTAAAGCAATGCAGAGCGCAGATATCCACCGAATAGCTTTTTATAGCACAAAAGTCGAAGCCGTCATGTTCTAAACTGGCCAAACGTACGTACCGAGCGT
>NW_017058765.1:0-236 GCF_001483705.2 Eufriesea mexicana | reverse complement strand
AGATCACTGAAGTTCATAGAATAACAGTGTAAGCCACGAAAGTCAAAGCTATACTACCCAAACCTGTTCCAGCATAATCTAGTCAAACGTAGCCCATCTCAAGATAACGTGCGCCGACCACAATAGCTGGCGTGCGCCGGGCCAAGCAGAACATAGTAGAGCAGAGTAGATCGCGGAAGTACACCGTATAACAGTGTATAGCACGAAAGTCAAATGTACCCTATTTATACTTAGCC
>NW_017058764.1:0-236 GCF_001483705.2 Eufriesea mexicana | reverse complement strand
AATTTATTATTTATGCATTTTTATCAATTATAACTGTATGTGAATGATATCATTGCTAAGAATTCCGTCCACTTACCTCTCGCAGCCTCAAAAATCATCAAATGTTTGATTGAAATGTCGAAAATTTACAAAAGATAGAAAATACATAAACTTTGTGCGTAGCTCTTAGCTTCGTATCGTTTGCCAAAGATTTATCTTAAAATCTTTGACAAACGATACCAATTACCAGGTCTCAC
>NW_017058763.1:0-236 GCF_001483705.2 Eufriesea mexicana | reverse complement strand
GCTGTCACAGCTTGGCGATTAGATCGCATAACGCATTCAATCCAGTGGCAAGTACACCCACCTTCTTGCCAGAGAATAGGTCTATTCGAAATCTATAACCTGTTATGACGCTGTGAGTAGGACGCTTAACGCCTTCAATGCAATGACAAGTAAAGCCACCTACTTGCCAGAGGATAGGTATATCCAAAATCTATAATCTGTTATAGCTTGGTTAATAGGTCGCCTAACGTCTACAA
>NW_017058762.1:0-236 GCF_001483705.2 Eufriesea mexicana | reverse complement strand
CGAGCGTTCTCGAAGCTGGCAGTGCGTCACTGACTGTCGAAATCGAAACGCTATCGCGCCACTTGGCCATTCGTCGCCATAATATAAACGAAGCGCTATAGCGCTGCTTGGGTCTGTTGTACCCACTTAGAGGCAGCGCAATCGCGCTGCTTGGGATACGTGGACAGTGTTTTTTCAAAACTCCCTGGGACTCAAACGGTTAAACAAAGCCCTTTGGAAGTTAAAGAAAATTCTTC
>NW_017058761.1:0-236 GCF_001483705.2 Eufriesea mexicana | reverse complement strand
GCATCGTGTATAAACAGATCGACGCCGATGGAAATGCGATTGTGTCGGACAGGTACCAAACCGTTAATGTCCGCACCCCTTCCTGCTGTCATCGCCTGAGTTTCCGTGGAATTTCAGAGTATCGGGATGCGAGGGTGTCTCGAACAGAAAGCAAAACCGTTTTGCATCTTTCGTGAAAGAATTCGTGAATTCTTTGAATGGAAATTTATTCGCGAACAGCTAAGACGGACATTTGA
>NW_017058760.1:0-236 GCF_001483705.2 Eufriesea mexicana | reverse complement strand
TTATAAAAGTTCATAAATTAATCACAGATATTGAGTAATTAGTGAATTTTCCACTGCCGATTTAATTTATTGAAATATATACGGAGCACATAACCAGAGTTAGTAAACTGACATCAGAGTCATCTATGATCTCGTTGCGGAACTCGAGCTTTGAGTCTAAACTCATAGATGGGTCTGATGTCAGTTTACTAACTCTGGTTATGTGCTCCGTATATATTTTAATAAATCAAATCGGC
>NW_017058759.1:0-236 GCF_001483705.2 Eufriesea mexicana | reverse complement strand
CTGAAGAGCGCAGAAGCCCATCGAATGGCATTGTGTAGCACAAGAGTCGAAGCTATAATAACCCAACACATCGTAACCTAACCTAGCCAAACATAATTTAACACAAACTAACGTGCCTCGATCACTATTGCTGTCATCCCGAGAGTCGAGCAGAGTATAGTAAAGCAATGTATAGCACTGAAATCCACGGAATAGCAGTGTATGGTACAAAAACCGAATCTATCCAGATATAACCC
>NW_017058758.1:0-236 GCF_001483705.2 Eufriesea mexicana | reverse complement strand
TAATGACGACATAAAGAATAACCTAATCCTAATCTAGTTCATAAAAATCTTAGTCTGATCATTCAAGTATATCAACACATATAAAATAACAAATGATCGACAATTTTGTTATGAAAAACAATATTTTGTTCACAATATTATCCTTCACGATATATTTAATCGTTTTATAAATTTACGACGGAGCAGTCCTTCGACAGGTCAGTTTTAAGGTTTTGTAAATAGGTGATGTTAAAAAT
>NW_017058757.1:0-236 GCF_001483705.2 Eufriesea mexicana | reverse complement strand
ATACATACATACATCCATACATCCATACATCCATCCATCCATCCATCCATCCATACAGCCATACGTCCATCCATCCGTACATACATATATTCGTACATTCATACGTACATACCTCCATGCAACCATTCATGCATACATCCATACATTCTTACATCCATACATACATACATACCTAGATCCATACATGCATTCATCCATACATCCATACAACCATACATCCATCCATACATCCATGC
>NW_017058756.1:0-236 GCF_001483705.2 Eufriesea mexicana | reverse complement strand
TATAAAAGTTCACAAATTGTTTACGGAAATTGAGTAATTAATAATTTTTCACTACCGGAGCCAGTTTATCCTTTCCTATCCTCTCTCTATCCTTGTCTACCACGTGACGAGCTCTTCGACGACCTCCTTGCCTATTTTATATCCCTATTACTTTCTTGATTTTTGAGCCCAAATCATAGATGTGCGCTTATCGCAGGCGGCAAAATTTTTATTCCAACTGGATACTATAAATCAAT
>NW_017058755.1:0-236 GCF_001483705.2 Eufriesea mexicana | reverse complement strand
CACAGCGTTCGGTGGATTTCTTATCTCTATATTGCTCAAATAAGCTCTGATTGGCTCTAGGGATGCCAGCAATAGTATTCTCGGCACGTTATGTTTAGTTAGGCTTCGTTCCGTTAGGCTAGGTTAGGAGAGGTAAGGTTAGGATAACTTTGACTTCTGTGCTATATACTGCATTTCGATGGATTTCTGCAGTGTACCGCCCTCTAATATGCTCTGCTTGGCGCTGTGGATGCCAT
>NW_017058754.1:0-236 GCF_001483705.2 Eufriesea mexicana | reverse complement strand
CAGAATATTTATTTCAGTATTAAATAGATAATTAGAGATAAAAATGAATGAGATAATCAAATGAATAATTAAATATTAAAGTAAATAAGTTAAGTAAATAAGTTGTTAAATGTTAAAAATAAGTAAATAATTGAAAGTGAAAAATAAATTAATTAATTAAATAAATTGTTAAAATTGAAAAATAAATAAATAATTAAATAAGTTATTAAAAATTAAAAATAAATAATTAAATAGAT
>NW_017058753.1:0-236 GCF_001483705.2 Eufriesea mexicana | reverse complement strand
CACAGTAGAGCGCAGAAACCATCTGTACAGCAGTGTATAACACAAATGTCGAAGCTATCCTATCCTAACCGGACCAAACGTATCGTAACGGAACGTAACGTAGCAAAGCTTGTCGTGTCGCGACCATAATTACTGGCCACTCCAGAGTAGGCCAGAGCACAGTAGTGTACAGTAGAGCGCAGGAAGGCACCAAATGGCAATGTACAGCACAAGAGTCGAAGATATCCTAACCAAAC
>NW_017058752.1:0-236 GCF_001483705.2 Eufriesea mexicana | reverse complement strand
GAAATATAGTACTATGTTTCTAAAAGAGGTTTAGAGGGAGTCTTTCAAGTTAGACCTCTTCTCGTATTGTTCATCAAGTGTTACCATTATTATTATTATCCTGTTTTCTCTGGTGACAGAGTTGAAAAATGACTCTAGGATGTCAATTTAGAAATATAAATGCGAATAGAACATGGAATACTATTTTCTTTTTTAACTATTCGTGGACTGTTTGATGAGAGTACTATAGTCCTGTC
>NW_017058751.1:0-236 GCF_001483705.2 Eufriesea mexicana | reverse complement strand
TAAAACTCGGAGATACTGTACCAATTGTTATAACAGGAATTCCAAAACATTAGGTCCAAAGATGGCGAAGAATTTAACACCAAAAGTTAGTACCTTTTGGGCCTAGTTTGGACCTGAGGACCGGCTAGGCCTGGACGGAAAGTCTAGCGTCGGTCCCTAAGGACTGGCGTGGTACTTGACGTGTTAAAGATAACAAATGCACGTCGAATGAAACTAATTATGCTATTTTTCTTCAA
>NW_017058750.1:0-236 GCF_001483705.2 Eufriesea mexicana | reverse complement strand
CATCTGACCATCCGTACCTCAAACCATCCATACATACATCCATCCATACGGCTATCAATCCATGCATCCATCCATCCATACACCCATACACACATCCATACATACATAGGTCCATACAAGCATAAATTCATCCATACACACATCCATACATACATCCATACATCTATACATAAAGACATCCGTACATACATCCATACATCCATCCATACACCCAGCCATCCATGCACGCATCCGTT
>NW_017058749.1:0-236 GCF_001483705.2 Eufriesea mexicana | reverse complement strand
TCGGCACTCTAGGATGAGTCATGTTACGCTTGGTTACGTTATGGTTGGTCAGGTAAGGAAGGAGAGCTTTGATTTTTGCGTTATACACAGATATTCGGCTAATTCCTTCGATCTACCGTGCTCTCATATGTTCTGCTTGTCCCTGGGGATTCCAGCAATACTGGTCGCGGCAAGTTAGGTTGTGTTAGATTACGTATGGTTAGGTTAGGTCAGGCTTCGTTAGGTCAGGGTTGCTT
>NW_017058748.1:0-236 GCF_001483705.2 Eufriesea mexicana | reverse complement strand
ACAGCAAAGTAGATAGCAGTAGTACATCGAAAAGGGCGTATAGCACAAAGGTCAAAGCTGCCGTTACCGAACTTTACCAAACCTACACTAACGAAACGTAACCTATCTAGACCTAACGTGCCGGGACCAATATTGCT
Organism: Eufriesea mexicana; assembly: GCF_001483705.2. Taxonomy (NCBI): domain Eukaryota; kingdom Metazoa; phylum Arthropoda; class Insecta; order Hymenoptera; family Apidae; genus Eufriesea; species Eufriesea mexicana. The sequence goes on along the minus strand of NW_017058748.1, from coordinate 99 downwards.
GGCATGCCGAGGTCTAAGCATAGTTCAGTAGAGCAGAGCACAGCGCATGACATCTCCGAATAGCAGATTATAGCACGAAACTCTAAGTCACCTGGCCGA
>NW_017058747.1:0-236 GCF_001483705.2 Eufriesea mexicana | reverse complement strand
GTGTGTTAAGCTTGACTTGGTTAGGATTGGTTACTTCGACTTCTGATTTATACACTGCTTTTCAGATAACTCCTGCGCTCGAATGTGCTCTAATATGTTCCGATTGGAGCTGTGGTGGCCAGTAGTAGTGGTGTTGGCGCGTTAGGCTTAGCTGTGCTACGTATTTCTGGGTGAGGTTAGGAAGATTTGGTTAGGGTTTCTTTGACTTTTGTGCTGTACACTGCTATTCGGAGCAT
>NW_017058746.1:0-236 GCF_001483705.2 Eufriesea mexicana | reverse complement strand
TGGTGAGGGTAGCATTGGCTGTTGTGCTGTAGGCTGCTATGCTGCCGAATTGAGCATCCTACACTGCTCCGCTACGCTCTCCATAGCTCTTGCGCGGCCAGCGATGCCGGTCGTGGCTCCCCAGTCTATGTTACGTTACGTTTGGGTACATTAATGTTGGCTACGTAAGGAGATGACAGCTTTAACTTTTGCACTATTCGCTGATATTCGGAAGATTTCTGCGCTCTGCATTGCTC
>NW_017058745.1:0-236 GCF_001483705.2 Eufriesea mexicana | reverse complement strand
TGGAATCAAAAGATGCATAGTTTTCGTGCCTTTCTATACATAGACAAACACGCATTCTATTATCAGATAGCAAGATAATATATGATAGTTCTTAGGTTTATATCATAAAATCATGATAGTTTAACCCTTTGCAGTCGACGATTTTTTCGCTAAAGATGAGTATAGGTGTTCACAGATTTCTTGATAGAGTTATTTGATTTCGATGCCTCGTACACCGTTAAATTATCTTAAATTTG
>NW_017058744.1:0-236 GCF_001483705.2 Eufriesea mexicana | reverse complement strand
AGGAGAAGAATCATAAAATCAAGTGACGAGAATAAGTTAACCCTAGAATTTTTAAGTATATTTTACCAACTATCGTAGATTTATACCCAAAGAAAAAGGCACACACATACACTCTAAAGAAAAAAGTATGGATTTGATTTTATTAGTATGAATGCGAGATTAATTAGATTAATAAGTTAATATAAAAATTGTAATTATAATCACCAACTTCAAATATTATACATTTTTGAAGCTTG
>NW_017058743.1:0-236 GCF_001483705.2 Eufriesea mexicana | reverse complement strand
AAGATCCTTTTGGCGTGCTATAGCCATTGCAATGCGGTAGAATCTGGCTGGAAAATACAATTTCATTGTCATTTACGTCTAATATCGTGGTGAGTTACCTTTCTTGCATAAATAAGGGGAAAAGATGCTTTTGGCGTGCTCTGGGCATTGCAAAGCTATACAATCAAGAAGGGAAATACAATTTTATTTACATTTCCGACTAATATCAAGGTGAGTTAATTTTCTTGCATAAATAA
>NW_017058742.1:0-236 GCF_001483705.2 Eufriesea mexicana | reverse complement strand
TCCATCCATACATCCATAAATATATACATCCATACATCCACACATCCGTACATCCATACATTCATACATCAAGGCATCCATACATCCTTACATCCATACATCCATACATTCATAAATACATGCACCCATGCATACGTGCATCCGTTCATCCATCCAACCTTACGTCCGTCCACCCATAAATCCATCCATCCATACTCCCATCCATCCATACAACCATGCATACATACATACATACA
>NW_017058741.1:0-236 GCF_001483705.2 Eufriesea mexicana | reverse complement strand
GCTTTGGTTGGGTTTGGATAGTTTCGACTTTTCTGCTACACACTGCTATCCTATGGATCTCTAGGCTCTGCTCTCATCTAATGTGCTCGACTTGACTCAGTTGATTTCAGCAGCACAGGTCGCGGCATGTTAGGTTGCGTTAGATTACGTTTGGATTGATTAGGTTGGCATTGGTTACGTTAGGTTTGCCTTGACCTTTGTGCTATGCACTGCTATTCGGTGGATTCCTGCGCTCT
>NW_017058740.1:0-236 GCF_001483705.2 Eufriesea mexicana | reverse complement strand
TCTGCTCTCTACTATGCACTAGTATGTCCTGCCTGCCTCTGGGAGGGCGGCAATAGAGGTCTCGGCGCGCTAAGTTGGGGTAGGCTATATTTGATTGTGCTGTGTTGGTTTGGGTTAGGCTTGGGTACTTTTGACTTTTCCGATATACGCAGCGATTACATGGGTCACTGCGTTCTGATCTCTACTAATGTGTTCTGTTTGGCTCTGGGGAGGCCAGCAGTAGTGGTCGCGGTACG
>NW_017058739.1:0-236 GCF_001483705.2 Eufriesea mexicana | reverse complement strand
AAGCGATCTACTCACCAAGCTATAACAGGTTATAGATTTTGAATAGACCTATTATCTGGCAAGAAAATGACGGTACTTGCCATTGGATTGAAGGCCTTAGGCGGCCTATTCACCAAGCTATAACAGATTATAGATGTTGAATAGATCTATTCTCTGGCAAGTAGATGGCCGTTCTTGCCATTGGAATGAAGGCATTAGGCGTTCAATTCACCAAGCTATAACAGATTATAGATTTA
>NW_017058738.1:0-236 GCF_001483705.2 Eufriesea mexicana | reverse complement strand
GACACTAGGAATTCGATTGCGTCCACGGCAACGTCCACCGCAGCGACCACGGGACTGTTCGACGGGACGTCTACGGGATCCAGGAACTTTGACTCTCGCGAGATGATTGCCGTCAACAGCTCCGACGAGTATGTCGCATCCGACGAGACGAGCGCCGTGATTATCACGGTAGACGAAGAAGATGACCAAGGCGAGGACGAAGACGAGGAAGTGGAACAACCATAGGCATCCAGAGA
>NW_017058737.1:0-236 GCF_001483705.2 Eufriesea mexicana | reverse complement strand
GGTCAGGTCAAGTTTGGTCAAGTCATGTCAGGTCAGATCAAGTCAGGTCAGGACATGTCAGGTCAGGTCAAGCCAGGTCAGTCCAGGCGAGGCCAGGTCGTGTGAGTTCAGGTCTGCTCAGGTCAGTCAGGTCAAGTCAGGTCAGTCAGGACAGGTCAGGTCAGGTTAGGCTCGTTTAAGTCAGGACAGTTCAGGTCAGGTCAGGTAATGTCAGGTTAGGTAAGGTCAGTTCTAGT